>NW_028258320.1:39910227-40213257 GCF_053883595.1 Heterocephalus glaber | reverse complement strand
CAATCTGCAGCAACACAATGCAGTATTTAATTGATTCTACCTAGCTATTTGTTGTCTCCTTAAGAGTTTCAATTTTCTTTCTCTGTTCATCACCTTTGCAGTTTTGAAACTTGCTGTCAAAAAGCTTTAGCTATTCTATCAAAACCTGTAGGTAAACATCAGCCTCTGTCAGTTTCTTGTCAAAGTCTTGGACACTAGGAACAAATCCTGAATCTAAACCTATCCAGAACTTTTCAGACGCCAAAATGGATGTGACCAATAGTCTTCTGCAGCCGCTTATTCACTGAAGGACGTGTCAAGTATAATGTTATGCCTGTCCCAACCAAACTCAAGATACTGGAAATAGGTCCAACCTCACTTATCTTTCTTGTTTCTTATTTAAGCTCTCAGGCGCAGAAGGCGGGAGGGAGCCCGGGGGAGAGCGACTTCTGGGCCCTCCGCCAGGCCCGGGCTGGCAGCGGGGAACCCCTGGGATTCAGGCTGGGGATCATCCCCTGTCCCAGACTCGGGAGGGCTACTCATTCCGCACGCGGCCAGCGGGAAAGCCATTCTCCTGGGCCCCGCCCTCTGCGCCTCTCGGGAGGGAGCCAGGCTGCTCCCAAGTGCCCCTCTTTCTCCCCCCTGACCGATTTCCAGCCGAGGCGCCCGCAGTAGACTGAGAGTACTGCAGTTTTCAGTGTAGAAGTCTTTTACTTCCTTCATTAGATTGATTGCTAGATATTTCAGTTTTTGGATGCTATTGTGAAAGGAGTTGTTTCCCTGTTTGTTATTTGTGTACAAGAATGCTATTGATTTTTGAGGGTTGACTTTGTATCCAGCTATGCCTTTGAATTTGGTTATTTAATCTACAAGTCTTTTGGTGGAGTTTTTGGGGTCTTCTATGTAGAGTGTCATGTAATCTGCAAATAATGATATTTTAATTTTTCCCGTCCTATCCTTTTTCTTTTTATTTCTTTCTCCTGTCTAATTTCTTTGACTAATGTTTCTAGAACTATACTGAACAAGAGTAGTGACAGTGGGCATACTTGCCTTGTTCCTCATTTTAGAGCAGCACATTTAGTTTTGTCACCTTTTCTACTCTAGATAGATGGATTCATACAGGGCCCCCTACTATATGTGTCATATATATCTGATATATATCATATATATACCTCCTGACATTTTACTTGAAAGATAAATTTGAGATTGGTCATTCTAATTTTAGCACTTTTCACAAGAATATATTACATTGTGCTTTAAATTGCATTTTCTTGTTGGCTAATGATATTGAGCATCTCTTAATATGCTTATTAGGCATTTGTATATCTTCTTTGATAAAGTGTAAATTTAAATATATTGTTTATTTCCTATTAGCTTATTTTTCTTTTATTATTGAGCTGTAATAATTCTCTATATTTTCTGAATATAAGTCCTTTGATTTTTGTGTTTTGAATGTTTTCTCACAGTTGGTGTTTTTTTCCCTTGCTAGTAACATTTAAGGATGAAAGGCTTTTTATTTTCATGAATTCCAGTTAATCAATTTTGAATTTTTATGCCTTATGTTTCGTGTTTTCTATGTAAGAATCCTTTGTCTACTTCAAGGTCACAAAAGTCTTCTCTTTCCTATAATATTGGAGTTTTAAGTTTTATGTTTAGGTTTATGATTCATCTTGAGCAAATATTTGCTTATTGGGAGAGATAAAAATCAACTTTTCCCCTACATGAATATCCAGTTTACTGCTTACATTTATTGAGCAGACTTTCTTCTTCAAGTTATCTTGGAAATATGTTAAAAATCAATTAATCAAATATAAGTAGGCCAATTTCTAGACTGTTTGTTGTGATTCGTATATACATATGTAAATAAGAATGTAAATGTCTATCTGTCTATCTTCACTAATACCAAACTGCTTTGACTAAATTTCCAGTCTGCTAAGGTCTCTGATTTCTGAGTTCTTTGACCAGAGAGACAGAATTTCTCCCAAAGCTTTTGTTACCAATGCCACTGGTTTGCCAAGAGTTTAGCTATTTGAATTTTCCCTGAGAGGAGAGTCACAAGAAAAAAGAAAGGAAGAGAAACTCATCTCTTAGTTTCTAGGCATATGGGGGATTTTATAGCTAACTGTTTTTGTTATTGACCGCAAGCTTCATTCTATTTGATCAAAGAACATACTAAGAATAATTTTAATTTTTGAATTTTGTGGAGTCTTTTTAAGTGATCCAGTGTCTTAGTTACTTTCTTATTGCCAAGACAAAATACCAAACACTCAGAAGTTAAAGGAGAAGAGGTTTTGGTCCATAGTTGGCTGGTTCCAAGGGAAAGTGGCATGGCAGAACAGCATGGCAGAGGAGAAAAAGCTCATGGCAAGGCAGGAGGAAGCAGCATGTTCTGGAACCAGGAGGGATTTGTAGTGTATATCCAGGACACACCCACAGTGACCCATCTCCCCCCACCAGGCTTCCTCTTCCAGCCTCACACCCACTATAAACCCATCAGTGTTTTCAGTATCACACACCCACGATCCAGTCACCTCCCCAAAGCCCCACTTATAAGCAAATGTGCTTCGGGGGACATCTAGATATGAGCCATAATACCCAGCATATAAGTTAACTTGGGTAAATGTTTCATGATTCTTTAAAAATAATGTAAATAATATTTTTTATTGGTAGGCTAACACATGTGCATTCACACACATATACACTTAGTGAAATTTCTTTTAGATCTATTCTCTTACAATTTTTTGAGTTTTTCTCACACATTTGTTGTAAAAGTTATGTTAAATTCTCAAATAACAATTAGGAATTTGTGTTTTATTATGTTTTGCTTCACATGTTTTGAGTCTATATTAATGAGTGGATAAATATTAGATTAGACCCTTTATCATTATGAAATGTCTTTCTTTATTAATACTTTCTGTCTTAAACTCCTATTTGATATTAGTATAGCTATACCAGCTTTTATTTGGTTAGGCCTATATGTAGTGTCTTTTAGAGATTACCCTAAGGATTACAGTATACATCCTACAATACTGATAGATCCATAGATTTTTAAAGCTGTTTACCCTCTCTCACCTTTTCCATTATTGTTGCCTTAGTCCACATATATTTTAGAATGAAAGAAGCTTTTAAAATATGATACCAAAAATTCTAGATTGGCTATTTAGAAATTTATAGCAAATCATATTATTATTCCAAAGAATTTGCTCTCCCTTTCAAAAAGGATATTATATATCCATGTCTTTTGCCAATTGAATTGTAGTTCCTCCTCTTGGAGGAGTACACTTGGCCAATAGTGATGTTGGCTAATGGGATGTGGACAGGTGTCACTTGTACCATGTTCCAGCAGAATTATACGGCTTGAATGACTACTCTGTGTGTTTTTCTTTGCTCAAAGAATCACGAGCTCCAGATAAAATATTTATTTAACCCTAAGCAGAAGGAAAATGAGCATAATAGAGCCACAACCACCCCACAGCTGTGATGAATGTTCACTGTTTAAGCCACTGAGATTCTGGAGTTATTAATACAAGGCATCCAGTAAAAAGATATTGTTTTTGGACTTGAAGAATCACCTTGTCAGGGTCTGGCTTTTATTCCTGCAGTCTTCAGACACCCGATAATAAGGGTACAGTAAAAGTGGGTCCATTGCTGAAAGACAGACTTCCAAATAAATCTATATCAATCTGATATCTAGGATTAGGCTGTCATTTTATTAATCCATTTGAAGAAATATAATCTATATGAATTGAGAAATTTAAACCATCATGGTAGCTCCTTATTTTCTACAGGGAAGATCAAGACATATTTGGAAGACTTTTTGGTTAGCATAATGTGGCAAGCTGAATAGTGCCAAAGCATGTCCACATCCTCATCCCTGAGCTGGTCTTATCTTACATGTTGGAAAGGAACTTTTCAGATGTGACAGAGTTAATCTTTGAGATTGGGGGGTGTTAACATAAATTACCTAGGTGGGCCTGATGTAATCACAGGGCCCTTATAGAAAGGGGCAGGAGATAAAATTAGAAGAAAACAATATGACAACAGAAGTAAAGTTTGAGATGATGTGCCACAAGCCTAAGAATGCTGGCAGACAACCAAACCTTGAAAAGACAAAGAATGTATTCCCCCATGAAGTCTCCAGAAAAAAACAGCCATTCTGCTGACAGCTTGATTTTATTTTCACTTTGTACTTCTGACCTCGAAAGCTGTAAGACCATTAATTTATATTTGTGGAGTCACTTAGTTTGTGGAAATTTGTTACAACAGTAATGGAAAACCACATTCAGAAGATTAAAAAACTGTCAGAGGAGTAAAGTATTTAATGGAATCAGCCTAAGATAATTTGATATTTTCACATGATACTGAGAGATGTCTACTTGAAGTCTATTGGGTAAAACGTAATGAGATGTCTTATGGCTTAGATCTAAAATGTCCCTCCCACAAAGTCTCATGCATTCTGAGGTGAGGCTTTTGAAAGGTGATTGGCTTTGAGGGGCACTGTACTCACCAGTGGATTAATCCATTCATGAATTCATAGTTGAATATGCTATTAGGAGGTAGGACCTGCTTGGAGAAGGTGGGTCACTGGAATTGTGCTTTTGGAGGTCTCTCTCTCTCTCTGTCTCTGTCTCTAGCTCTTCCTGCTCACTTTGCTTCCAAACCCAATGGACTGAGCAGCTTTACTCCATCATTTCCTTATGCTAGGTTGTTTCTGTCTTTGTGCCACTCAGTCATGAACTGAAACCTCTGAAATTACGAGCCAAAACTTAACCTCTGCTCCTTCTTAAACTGCAAGTGTCAGGTATTTGTGCAGCAATGGGAAAGCAGACTGATACAAAGTGTGAATGCAATACTTTGACTTTGTGCAGTCCTTCTAAATTCTCCATTGGTGATCTATATATTCATAATTATCATAATCTTTCCTTAAATATCTGTTTATTCCAATAGGTCTCAGGTAAGTTGAGCATTTATGAGATCAATTATATCTATGTAGACTTGATTTTGTATAATTTTGCTTTGATTTATTCTCTGTTGACTTAAAATTTTACTCTCAGAGGTCAAACTAATTCCCATTCTTTCCACCAAATTGAATAGGGCTTCATTCTGGACTCCAAACACCAAGACAGTGCCTGACTGGTAAGCAGGAGGCCAAGAGTTTGAGCTCAAGTACTAAAAAAGAAAAAAAAATTAAGTAAACCCCAAGGCAGCTAACAAGAAAGATGTTTATGTTCAAACAAAGGATTTCTTGACTTGCAAAGTCTCACTTTTGTCATGCTAACTTTAAATTGCAAAGTCTCACCTTCCTCATTCTGAACTTGATACCTAATCAGTGTCTATGTAATGTATATGCAGATAAGACACCAGTAAATGTTTATTTGGATAAATGTGCAGATCTCTTTCCCTTTCTTTTTTGTTGTTGCAAGGTAATGCATTTTCAATAAAAGAAAGGGTAAAATTTGCTAATATTCTTGTTTTGCCTTAATCATTTGTGCTATCTTTTATTACAATTTAATTTTGACAGATAATTATTGTAAATATGTAAGGTATAAATATATGCACTATTACTTGATGTTTTGATATATACTGTGAAATTCTTACTACAGTTCAGCTAATTAACATGTCTATTACTCCTACATAGTTACCATTTTTGTATCCTTCAAAGGGAAGAAACACATCACAAATCTTCAATATATAATGACAAATATTAAATTCTATAACTTTCTATTGTTTACATAGTGGGATATAAAAAATGTTATAAAGCACAAATTCTTAAGGAAATTTATAGAAATAATTAAGCTGAAAAAACCACACCATGCCAAATCTTTCTAAGTATGTATTTGTGCCCTCATTAGAAGTCCAAAGCAGACTACATTTCATCATTTTAATGTTAAAATTCTTATATTTCTTTGTATATTCTCTTAGTTACAATTATGTTCTATTGAAAAGATATATACATTTTAAATTTTTTTTCAGAGAGTAAAAAAAAATAGTCCTTTTAAGCAGAAGGTTTTGTAAGTCTGGTAAAAGTTCAAGGAAAAGAAGCTTAAGAACTTTCAGGTATGTTAAAAAGTATTTATGAAATGGTAGGTACAATATTAGCTGATTGACCAGTCTTGTAATAACTTCTGAATATGGAAAGGGGTTTCAAAGTTGGAAGACTGATAAAGAGACTTCCAAATCAGAGGACTGGCCTCAGAAGGGCAAATTACTATTGAAGGAGAAAGTTTTTAGAAGCTCAGTCAGGAAGCCAGCCAAGGGGAAGTGGGAGAGGTAGGGGTAAAGTAAGAAGGAAATGGAATTAATATGAGAAAAAGAAAAAATGGAAACAAAGTCTTTGTAGATAGGGAGGGGTGGAGCGGTTGAAGGGAGGGCAGGGGAATGGGGAAAAAAATAAGAACCAAGATGGATTATGTAAAGGTGTAAATTTCCAATGATGAATGCCATTATATTGTATACCTAAAATGTATCAATAAATTAATTTAAAAAATGAAAGAAGACATATTAAAAAAAAAAAAGGATGAGACATAGAAGCAGGCAGTTCAGATTTTGATGCCAGGACCACAGACAGCACCTGGGCGAGGTAGGGAAGAAGATCTGAGACAAATGTGGGACAGTTTTAAGCAAGGATAGGTGTCATATCTAGCTCAGAAGAATCGAACTGGCATCAAAACAAGATTTACAGTAGTAAGTTGTCTAACCACTGAAACACACGGCATTTTCAAGGCATAGTAACCAGATCATATATTCTTAAAGATTCATGAACATTTCAATCATCCACAAATAGATTAACAATATGCACTTTCTTAAAATTGTTTACAAAATGTGTGCATGTTTTTTGTGGAATTTCCTGAGTGTAGATATTTCAGAGCTTATATAAAATTCTCACAGCTGTCATGGTTTACAGAACATTAAGACTGCCAAGCCTAGGCTCATAGGTTAGCTTGTGTATTGCAAGAATGCTGCATTAACATGTTAAAAGGCATGTAGTCGATGGTGGACTGATGCTTGGGCACAGTCCAAGCCATTTAGCATCTTTTTAAAAAAAATCCAATTCAAGAATTCATGTAACCATATGCCACAGCACGCATTTGAGTTCTAACTGAATTATGCCAACACAGTTCACTGAAGCAGCTTAGTTCTGGTCATATAGAAATGACTTGTTAAATTACAGATCTGTGAGAAGGTCTGGAGAAATACCAGGACACTGTAATTTTATCAGTTTCTCTAGTCATAGCAGGAAGGATATAGCCACACTGACATCACTTAAGAGTTTGTAAAAAAAAATACAGAATTTGTGAATTAACCCCACTTCCAGACCTCTCGATTCAGAATCTGCATTTCATCATGATCAGTAGGTGCTATTGGATGTACATTAATCTTTGAGCCTGTATATTTTTGTGTTCATTGAAATTTAGGAGTAACTCAGTAAATTTTAGGAACTGCTAGCCTAAAGATTCCATTTGTCTGTTTGTCTCACTTCTCAATGAAATAAATTTGGATAATAAGAATATTTTATTATGTATTGCTGGTTGTGTCAAAGCATTTTCTAAATTTTTTATGTTTATTATATAAACTAATTATAGCTTTGAAATAGAATTATGTTATTTATTAGTTAATGCTTTTCTAGAAAATGAGTATACACATAGAAATGTTATTCGGAAGCAAGCTTGAAAAGAAAAACATTTGGATAGACATCACTTTCTAGTATTAGAACTATGCTAATCTCTTTTCAAAGGTACTTTGAATTTCACTTTATTTTCTCACGAGCAAGTTGACCCTTCAGAACATACAGCTCTGTCTGTGTCGCAATATTTTTAGGGTACTTTCCTTATGAGGTTGAGAAAACAGATAACTGTACATCTCTTCCCAGAGTATTAAGAGAGATGTTCTTCAATTATCAATTCTGAGGGAAAACAACACAAAAGCAAAAACATGTCTCTGAATGGGCTTTCCCTGTTCAGATTTTTCTGAAGGTTTTTCCTTTTCTTAATCCTGCCACATTCAAAAGGCACCTTGGCATTTTAGCTTTCTTCCTTTACATGATTAGAACAGAAAACACTCAAGAGGACAAAGCACATGTATTCTTGCTGTATGCTTCCCTATTCCGAAAACATGTATGATAAATAGGTTCAATTACCATTCAAAGAGCTTTTCTTCTTTCTAATATTCTTTTCTTCCTCACTCATTTTTAGCGAATGCCCAATGTTAAATTAACCACCTTCTGCATTTTATAATATCTACTGTCTTTTTTTTTCTACTGCCTTATATAGCAGATTCAAGGGTGATTCAGACTAGAGACCTAGCCATTTTCTGAACAAATATAACCTACTACAGTGGTTCCCATGTAGATGCTTATCCAAGCAGCTGTGTAAACCAGAGCAAAAAAAAAAAAAAAATCACTGCATAAACAGGAGAAAAATATAACTTCTTTGCCATGAAAGAAGCCCTGAAAAACTATGAATTAACTATAAGTTGGATATAGGTGATTATTATGAAGGACAGATGCTTTTCTAATGTATTTTAATTTTTTTTTACTTAAAATTAACTGTTGGTAGTTATGACAGAATAGTGATCCTCACAAGATATCCATATCCTAACCCTCAGAACCTATGAATATGCTACTTTCTATGGCAAGAGAGACTTTGCTGATGTGACCTAAGTTAAGAATCATGAGATGGGGTGGTGATCCTGGGGTATCCAAGTGAATCCAATGTAATCACAAAGGCTGGTTCCTTCTGGAGGCTGTAACAAGAGCTTGATGAGACTTATTTTGCACTTTGACCTCTGTGAATGTAAGAAAATATATTTGTGCTATTTTAAGTCACAGAGGTTTTGTTAACCTTTTCACAGCAGCAAGAAACAAACTACTGCTGTTATATGGATATTCTACTATTTATTGTATAATTTTATACAATTGGACTTTTATAAAAAATAATTATAGGGAGGGGTGGAGGGGTGCAAGGGAGGGCAGGGAAATGGGGAAAAAATAAGAACCAAGATACTTCATGTAAAGGTACAAGATCCCAATGATGAATGTAAATGTATTGTATATTTAAAATGTACCAAAAAAAGAGTTTTTTAAAAATAGTTATATTATGGACATTACTCTGTCAAAATAATCAGATTTTCTTTCCTAAAAACTTTTCTTTTTGGTGTTTGCTACCCTGACACATTTATCAACTCGGTGGGTTAGAACTAAATAACCAATTTTTAAGGGCTATCAGTGAATTATGGTTTGATCTGTGTTGACTATGCACATTTCTCTCTCTCTCTCTCCCCTTCTCTTCTTCCCCCTCCACTTCCTTTTTTCTTTTGAAACAGGGTAAGTTGCAGAGTTGCACAGGTTGGGTTCAAATTTGGTACCCTCCTTCCTGAGCCTCACAGAGTGCTGGGATTGCAGACCTGCCCAACTATGTCCAGCTTGAGTCTCATTTTTGTATGTGGAGCTGAGCCTTGTATTTACATGGCAATTTTCCAGTAGTGTTTGTGGTTATCATTTGTTTTGGGGCTCAAATGTATATTAAATCCCAGTCCTGCCATTTTTTAGTTTGTTCCATTACATATAAACTTTTCTAAGCTCAGTATTTCTTATGTATAATATAGTGACCACAGAGTATTATGAAGGTTATCTAAAATAATATCAAATGTGCTAATACTTAGCACAGTTTCTATCCATAACTGTTATCTACTTTAAATGGTTCTCCTTTGTTGATTAAGATTGCTGTAGATTTGGACATAGTATACCAATGTTTACACATTATGATTATTTTTGATATACTGTCATGGATTAAAGCCAGGTAATTTAGGTATTAAGAAACCTACAATCAATCCATCAACCAGCTGAAAAGAATAATACAGGAACTGATAAAACCTAGTATTCACCTAGGAATGAATGAATGTGTATCCAGATCTGTTCTTCATGTGACAAAAACCACTGTGCAATGTGCTAGGGTGTGCTTAGTGAGTGTGAGGTGATTCTTATACTTATATCAATATCCTAGCAAAAGATAGCATTCTGCCTGAGATCATCTTAGAAAACTGAATGACTGGTAAATTGTTGATGCAAAGAAAAAAAAATTCTGTGCCAATATTAGATATAATTATGCTGCTTGCCAAATGAGCAGCAAGGATCACTGCCTAATTTCAAGAGCATTTCCTATATTTTGTATCTTATGTTAAATATAGAAACAAAACTTTAACTACATTATAAATTCACCCATTGGTCTCCTTATTTATGAAATATAGGCATAAATTTTCACATACAACCTAGAAGATTTACAGTAAAGAGGAAGATAATTTTAAATGCTACACTATCAGAATCTCTCAATATGGATGTAGCCTTGACTAGGATATTTGAACATACAAGCCCCATCATATTACTTTTAATTTTGCCATAATTCTAGTGGAATCATAGATCAACATGGGATCATATTATCAGGACTGGGTTCCTGTGATAGTTTTATCATCACATGTTCTATGCCCTAATATCACAACTTTAACAGATAAGTGTGATCATTATCTCCTTTCTTAATTATGAGGGAAATGAATCACAAGGAAGTTAGATAATTTGTCCAAAGTCATACAAAGTATAAGGAGACAAAATTGGGATTCAAAGCCAAGTTCTTTAACTCCTCTTGACTTATGTTCTTAAACTACTAAGCTTATTACTTCTACAGGTTCCGAGACTTTCAGAATTGGCCCCATTAGCTGTGGAATGCAGCACTTGGAGAAGGAGAAAAGGGGCACCGCCTCTCATTATTAGATGCTCCTTCCAAGTCCCAGCAACAGCGATATATTAAATCTGTAATCCCAGCAGCATCAAGACCAAAGAAGGACAGAACAAGAGGCAATCTTTCTAGCAATAGGCTAACGCAAATGCACAAGCCACCCAATTTCAAACAAAGCTAATTTAAAAATATCGACAACAGGCTGATGTTCCACTGACCATCTGGACATCTTAATAGAACCAAATGTTCATAACAGAACTGTTTTCATCCTTGCCATCTTTCTGTTCCAGGAACAAAGCATAGTAATGACATATTAGTGTGGACAGGTGATCAGCCAAGTAGTAGCAATCATGGGTCTGACCTGCACCCTCAAGAGCAGGACTGTGTAGATTATCAACCCTGGCTACATATGAAAATAACCTTCAGAGCCTGTGAAAACTATGAATGCCTTGGCTCCACCTCTAGATGTTCTGGCTTAATTGGAGCCCAGGTATAAATGGTTTGTAAAAGCTCTCCAGGTGATATTAAAAAGTACAATAAGGTTTGAGGACCTCTGTGAGAATCATTCCAAGCAGATTTTCTTACCTTTGATGTCTCTGGAAGAGTTTCTTCCTAGTAACACTGCCTAGAATTGAAAAACTTAGTGGAGGGTCCTGCTTGGAGGTTGGGCTGGCATGTTTTCATTCTGCTCATAACTCCCCTATGTCTGTAAAGCCCAGGTCACTTGATCTTCTGCCACACGGGTTCCCTCACCCTGACAGTGAGCAGTGTGAGATGCTGGGAGAGAGAATACAGAATCCCATCATGTTTGGTACCCAGTAGGTCTCATTTCATGTCTGTAGACTAAATACAAGAAGCAAGGGGATAGTTTACTTACTTTGTACTTTTGTACTTAATTTTCCTCCCTTTCATATGAAAAACCAAACAGTTTTGTTTGTTTTTGTACCAGTGTTGATTTCCATAAAAGCTAGTAGTGATGGCATTTTTTGCAAACCCTTTCTAAAATGAATCTCCTATAAATATTTTTCAATTTAACAAATATTTATTAAAGACCTATGTGTCATACCAAGGCAGGTGAACACTTTGGATAGTAGATAAGACAAACATGCTCCCTCCTCAAAGGTTGTTGTAGATGGATACAAATATATTCCAGAAAAAGTACAAAAGGTTATAGGTATTTTTTCAGTAGCATATGCAAATTACAGTTGGCATAAACAGAAGAGACTACTTTTACCACTGAGAGCCCTGGGGAAGACTTAATTAGACAAAGTGAAACCTTGGTGTCAACTTTATTCTCCTTGTACTCCCTTTTTGTGTGACTGAAGGGAACAGCCACTTCAGAAGCTGCCATACTACTGAGCAGAGTATTCAAAGCTGTAGTGTCTCAAATGTCCATCTTTCTTTGAAAAATGGCTCTCTCACACACACTACTGGTTTTTCAGTGAGCACCAGAAACACTACTTTCTTCCAGCTTAAGGAGGGCTGGTAAAATAATTGACACTGGGCTATTTGGTGACCTGTATAGAGGGCAACTGGTAGCACAGGAGGGAAAAGAGGAACTTCTAATAGAAGAAGTCAGATTCTTTGTTAAGCAGCTGGGTTAGAAAATCTAAGCTGCTCCTCAACTAAGCAATATACCAGGCTCCATCCCACATTCTTCTCCATATCAGTCACCAGACAAAGATATTCCACCAGCTGATAAATGTTGATATGAAGGTAGAAGCTATTAATTGCTTATAATTTGGCTGAGTGCTACAAGCACCAAGTTGCTTGGAAAGACCAAACCCTTTGGAAGTACCAGATAGTGACAATATACAAGGATAATATAGGAGAATGGAAACATCTTAGTGGGAGACTGACTTCTCCCATCTTTCTTAGCAGCACCCATGACGCATGCTATTATGTAAAGAGCAGTTATAAGTTAGAAGATGGAAAATTTTGGAAGGCATAAATAGTAAAACTTGCTGTAGGGGAAGGAACTCTTACATTTTTTTCCATCAGCCTGAGAACATTAATTTTTGTCCTAAGTGGAAGATGCTCATGACTACAGTTCCATCATTTCAGAAGTCATAAGGCTTACAAGTTTCCTAAGATTCTGTCATCCAAAAGGTTTTTGTCCTCCTTATTGTAATCAAGGCACTAACAAGTTTATTACTGAGCACATGGTCTGTATTAGTCAGCTTTTCCATTGTTGCACAGAATACCTGACACCTAAGCATAAAAGAGGGTGTTCAATTTGGCTCATGTTTTCAGGGGATTCAATTCGTGGTCAGCTAACTCTAAGGCAAATACATCATGGCAGAAGGGCATGGTGGAGCACAGTGGCTTAGTTCATGGCTGGTGGGAAACAGAGAAGGGTAACATTTCCAGAGAGGAAGGAGTGAGGGACCATACATAAATCCCAAGGCCACAATTCCATGACCTACCGAGACACACCCCAGAAGTGTGCTCCAGCAATCCTCTAAATGGATCCCAAAGCCAATCAAATTGACACTATGTCCTAACTGCCACATAAACTCTCCATAAATGTCATTTCCTCTTTCCTTGATTCACCTTCCTATGTGGGAGGCCAAAATCCTAGGGCCCCTAAATATCTTATCCTCAGTGCTTCTTTATGTCTGTCATCATCATCATCATCCATAACAGGAACAATCACATCATTTTTTGCCATTACAACAGTAGCTAACACTTATATAGTTTACTACATGCCAGATTTTTTCTAAATAATTTATATGTACCGAGACTCACTTATTTACTCAGCAATTCAAAGAGGTAAGTATTTTTCTTATTTTTATTTTACAAATGATGATCCTCATAGTTAATCTTGATTCTCAACTTGATTGGCTTGAGAGATGCCCAGGAAATTAGTAAAGCACGTCTGGGTATATATGCGTGGGCCATGTGGGTGTGACTTTGAGGACTTTATTTGGGCTCTGGCCCCTTTCTCTCTGGCATTCTTCCTTGCTCTCACTTCTTCCAGCTGCCACAATGTGAGAAGATTCCCAATGCCACACCCCTTTGCCATGATGCTTCTATATTGGAGCCAGCCAACCATAGACTAAAACCTCTGAAACCATGAGCCAAAAAAATTTTTTCTCCTGTAAGTTGTGTCAGGTATTTTGTTTCAGTGATGGTAAGCTAATTCAATTGGATGTCATAAAGGTTTAGTAACATGTGTAAGCACTGATAATTGGTAGTGCCCAAGTTTAAACCAGGCAATTGCATTTGAAAGTCTATGCCCTTAACCATTATTCTGTTATTACTTTGTTCACATAAGAAAAGGTATAACAAATTTAGACTCACTTGTGTTTGCAACTTGATTTCTTAAACTTGCTAGTGATTTTATTCATTGTAATGGACGTATGAGTAGAGCCTGATGGAATATATATCTAATCATGGAACTTAAGGCTAGAGATTTGACACAAAAAACACTCTCACAGTTTTTTTTTCCTTGAGAGGAACCACTTAGCTGGTGTCTCTCTTTGTAATACTAGTTCTAAGCCCTTGTTCTGTATAAGACAAGCTCTGAACTCTGATCATTCAAATCATTTTGTTCTTAGAACAAAGTGGCCATAATTTCAGGTAGGCTCTGTCTGTTTCACAGTCACAGGCAAGCAGTTGCCTTGGTAACAGCATTTGAAAAGGACAAATGGAGAACTTTTGTCAAAAGCCATTACAGCACATGGCGAGACACTCAGCTGGGCCTCTTCTTACCACTCTCCCTGTAGAGCCTTCTGTGGCCATCTTAGTGGCTGAGCCAGAAACGGGTTGGTAAATTTGGGCCATAGTTGAATCATGTATAGGAGAATATCCAAGTTGGAAGGACCTTAGGGGAGAGTTGGATCAAGAAGTGTTTTTTGGGGAGATATCAGAGAGAGGGAAACTCACTGCTAATCAGCAATCTCTTACATTTTAGTTGGATCTGATGGTTAGAATTCCATGAGCTGTAGAAGACATTCTTAGTCTGTTCTGAAAATTCCATTATATCAACTTCCCTTGAAACTCTCAGTCTGATCCTAACTTTCTTTTCTTTTCTTTTATTTTTTTTCTGAGAAGGAGCTGCACTTTATTTTTTTAATTTATGTATTTATTGGTACATTTTAGGTATACAATACATTTACATTTATCATTGGGTGCTTGTACCTGTACATCATGCATCTTGGTTCTTATTTTTTCCCCCATTACCTGTGTGCCCTTCACCCCCTCCACCCTTCCATATTTACATAGACTTTGTTTCCATTTATTTTTCTTTCTCATAATTTTTTCTTTCCCTTCTTCCCTTTCCCCTTCCCCTCCCTCCACCCCTACACCTTTGGACCTTTTCCTATTTCAAATTATCAAATTATTCATTTTAATCATTTTCATCCTTATTTATTTTTTGGAGTAACATAGTATATGCTTTGTTTCTCCTATTGTATGATCTATCAGATATTTAGAAACAGGAGACAGGTTCCTCCTGGGACTTCTCCTTTTTTATTTTTTTTCTAATTTCCCCTTGATTTATTACCAGTAGTATGGTTTAAAAACCATTCAGCTTTTTTAGCTGAATTCCCTCCTGGAATTTTTCATTTTTTAAAATCTCTTTTAAAATGTGACTCCCAGAACACATTACATATGTGGCTTGTCCCAGGGAGCACATAATACAATCACTACCTCCCTAAATTTGGTTATTACTGTCTAGGAATTATTTTTTCCATAGGCATGTAAGATAGCTTTCTCTGACAGAACCATGGACTATACTGAACTATTTCAAACATTTATTACCACAGAATTATATTATATACATCATTGGAAGATATAGGCAGCTTATTTTGTATAGAACACAAATTAAAATGGCATTGCTGCCCCATTTATCGGTGTATTTCATGTGAAATGCTGTGACATACATACTAAAAAGTACACTTGATGGTGAAAACATCATAGCCTTGTTCTTTGATTAAAAATAGATATTCCATCATTGGCCATAGAAATCTGCCTGGTTTGTGACTTATTGACAGCATGTCCCCAATCTATCAATAGAGGAAACAAGACAGGGACAGGAAACAAGGCAGGGCAGTATTGGACTTCTAATTTCAGTGTCACTAGGATGATTTTCTCTTAGTATCTCAGAAAGGAAACAGCAAAAGCAAACAAAGGTGAGGTTGAGTTTCTTCTTCCCACCCAGTTTGGAGATCAGGATGATGAAACTGAGGTGGTCTTCTTTTTTCATGAGTTGTACCTTCACAATATGGGAGGCAGTGTAATATGGCAAGAGGACATTCAATTAGAATTAATCATATCTTAGTCTGAATTTGCCTCTAGCACATACTAGCTGTTTGCTCTCTTCAGAAAATCTATGAACTGCCATATCTGTTCCCACATATAGAATAGAGTTGATGGTCACCTCATATATTGCATTTAAATTGATTTTATATATATATGTGTGTGTGTATAAATTTCTTTTTTTTTATTAAATTCTTTTATTGGTACATTGTAGGTATACAACACAATTACATTTCTCATTGGAAACTGTACCTTTACATAATGCATCTTGGTTCTTATTTTTTCCCCATTCCTAGCCCCCTTCACGCCCTCCACCCTTCCCTATTTACAAAGACTTTATTTCCATTTTTTCCATTTCTCATCATTTTTCCTTTCCCTTCTTTCCTTTCCCCTGCCCCTCCCACTACCCCTACCCCTTTGGAACTTTTCTTCCTATTTTGCATTATTGATTATTCATTCTAATCAATGGTACATTTTAGGTATATAATATAATGACATTCATCATTGGAAATTTGCACCTTTACATAGTCTCTCTTGGTTCTTATTTTTCACCCTTGCCCAGCCCTCCCTTCAACCCCTCCATTCCTCCCTATTTACAACGATTTTGTTCCTAGTTTTCCATTTTCTCACATTAATCCCATTCCCTTCTATCCTTTCCCCTAGCCCTCCCACTTCCTTCCCCTTTGCCCCTTTTCTTCCTATTTCACATTACCTATTATGCATTTAGTCCTTATTTACACTTTCAGTATCTCACACCAGAGAAACTATTTGGTATTTATATATGTGTGTCCTATTTATTTCACTTAAGAGTATTGCCTCAATGTGCATCCACTGAGCTATAAATGTCTCTAATTTCTCATTTTTTATGGCTGAGTAGTACTCCATTTTATTAAAAAAACCCCACATTTTCTTTATCCAGTCTCCAGTTGATGGGCATTTGGGCTGTTTCCAAGTTTTAGATATTACAAACTGTGCTGCTATGAACATGGGTGCACATATATCACTGTGGTATGATTCTTTTAATTCTTTGGGGAAGATCCCCAGCAGTGGAATAGTGGGGTCAAATGGGACTTCCAGTCCTAGTTCTTTGAGGTATCTCCATACTGATTTCCACAGTGGTTGCACCAGTCTACACTCCCACCAGCAGTGGAGCAGGGTTCCTCTTTCCCCACAGCCTCGCTAGCATTTGTTATTGGTTGATTTTATGATAGCAGCCATTCTTTCTGGAGTGAAGTGGAATCTCAGCATTGTTTTCATTTGCATCTCTCAAATGACCAGTGATGTTGAACATTTTTTCATGTATTTATTTGCTATTTCTACTTCTTTGTCTGAGAAATGTCTGTTCATTTCAGATGCCCATTTTTGGATTGGGCCTTTAAATTTGGAAGGTCTGATCTTTTTAAGTTCTTTATAGATTCGAGATAGTAGACCTTTGTCTGAGGAAAAGCAGGTGAAGATTTTTTCCCACATTGTAGGTTGTCTCTTCACACTGCTGGTGGTTTCTCTTGCTGTGCAGAAGCCTTTTAATAAGAAGAGATCCCACTTGTTGATTGTTTGTGCTAGTTCACAGGCAACTGAGGATTTGTTCATAAAATCTTTTCCTACACCGATGTCTTCAAGTGTTCTACCTAACCTCTGTTCCAACTGGTTCAGAGTTTCTATTTTAATATTTAGATCTTTAATCCATTTTGATTTTAGTTTAGTGCATGGTGAGAGATACAGGTCTAGTTTTAATCTTTGGCAAGTTGAAGCCCAATTTTTCCAGCACCATTTATTAAAGAGGCTATCTTTCCTCCAGTGAGGGTGTTTGGCTCCTTTATTGAAGATGAGATGGGTGAGTGTGTCTGGCGTTGTTTCTGGATCTTCTAATCTGTTCCATTGGTCCTCAAGTCTGTTTCTTTGCCAGTACCATGGTGTTTTTATCACAGTGGCTTTGTAGTATAGTTGTAGGTTGGGAATTGTGATACCCCCTGCCATGTCTCTGTTACCTAGAATTACTTTTGCTATTCTGGGTCTCTTCTTGTTCCAAAAGAATTTTTGGATTGTTTTCTCAAGGTCCATGAAGTATGCTGCTGGGATCTCAACTGGAATTGCATTAAATCTATATAGCAGTTTTGGAAGTATGGCCATTTTCACTATATTAATCCTTCCTACCCAGGAGCAAGGGATGTCTGTCCATTTTCTGATATCATCTTCAATCTCTCTTTGCAGAGTGCCATAGCTTTCAATGAAGAGGTCTTTGATTTCTTTCGTTAGGATGGTTCCTAGGTATTTCAGATTTTTGGATGCTATTGTGAAAGGAATTATTTGCCCTATTTCTCTCTCAGTGAGTCTGTCATTTGTGTAGAGGAAATCTATTGTTTTTTTGTGTTGTCCTTGTAACCAGCTACTTGACTGAATTTGGTTATTAAGTCTAGAAGACTTTTGGTGGCATTCTTGGGGTCTTCTATATAGAGTATCATGTCATCTGCAAATAATGACAATTTGACTTCTTCATTACCTATCTTTATTCTTTTTATTTCTTTCTCTTGTCTAATTGCCATGGCTAATGTTTCCAGAACTATATTGAACAAGAGTGGTGATAGTGGACATCCTTGTCTTGTTCCTGATTTTAGTGTGAAAGATTTCAGTTTTTGACCATTTAGTATGATATTGGCTGTTGGTTTTTCATAGATGGCTTTTATCAGTTTGAGGTAGAGACCATCTATTCCAATTTTTTGTAGGGTTTTTATCATAAATGCATGTTGGATTTTGTCAAATGCTTTTTCTGCGTCTATGGAGATAATCATATGGTTTTTGTCCTTGGCTCTATTGATATAGTGTATTATATTGATTGATTTTCATATATTGAACCATCCCTGCATCCCTGGGATGAATCCCACTTGATCAGGGTGTATGATCTTCTTGATGATCTTCTGCATTCTGTTTGCCAATATCTTATTAAGGATTTTTGCATCTATGTTCATTAGTGAGATTGGCCTATAGTTCTCTTTTTCAGTTGGGTCTTTCTCTGCTTTGGGGATCAAGGTGATGCTGGCTTCCAGGAATGAATTTGGGAGTATTGCTTCCCTTTCAATTTCATTGAAGAGTTTAAACAGTAGTGGCAGCAGTTCCTCTCTAAATGTCTTGTAGAATTCAGCAGTGAAGCCATCAGGGCCCGGGCTTTTCTTAGTTGATAAGTTTTTAATTACATTTTCCATTTCATTGGTTGATATTAGGTTGTTCAGAATTTTTAGGTCTTCTTCGTTTTACTTTCCTAATTCATATGTATCTAGGAATCTGTCCATTTCTTCTGTGTTGTCTATCATATTGGTGTATAGGTTCTGGAAGTAGGTATTGAGGATCCTCTGGATTTCTGCTGGGTCTGTTGTAATTTCACCCTTTTCATTCCTAATTGCATGGATTTGGGCCTTTTCTTTCCTTTTTCTGATAAGGTTGGCTAAGGGTTTGTCAATTTTGTTGATTCTTTCAAAGAATCAACTCTTGGCTTCATTGATTTTTTGTATCATTCTCTTAGTCTCCATTGCATTGATTTCTCCTCTGATCTTCATAATTTCCTCCCTTGTATGACCTTTGGGGTTGTCCTGCTCTTCTTTTTCTAGAAGCTTGAGGTTCAGCATCAGGTTGTTTAATTGGGCTTGTTCCATTTTCCTAATGTGCGAATTCCCTGCTATGAAGTTCCCTCATAAGACTGCTTTCATTGTGTCCCATAGATTCTGATATGTTGTATTGTCATTGTCATTTAACTGAAGGAACTGTCTGATTTCTTCTTTAATTTCCTCTGTGACCCATTGGTTATTCTGAAGTGTGTTGTTCAATTTCCACATGTTTATGAAATGTTTTGAGTTTCTTTTGCTATGGATCTCCAATTTCAATGCACTATGGTCTGATAATATACAGGGGATAACTTCAATTCCTTTGCACTTACTTAAACATATTCTGTGTGTGAGTATGTGCTCTCTTTTTGAGAATGACCCTTGTGCAGCTGAGAAGAATGTGTATTCTGATTTTGTGGGGTGAAAGACTCTATAAACATCTGTTAAGTTCATTTGTTCAAGAGTTTGATTGAGTTCTAGTATTTCATGACTTATTTTTTGTCTAGTTGATCTATCTATTTGTGACAGTGGGGTGTTGAGGTCCCCCACTACAATTGTATTAGTGCATATATGACTTTTCATGTCCGTTAGTATTTGTTTTATATAGTTGGGTGCACTAGTGTTTGGTGCATAGATATTTATGATTGTCATCTCTTCCTCTTGGATTCTTCTCTTTACAAGGATGTAGTGCCCTTCTTCATCTCTCTTAATCAGTGTTGGTTTGAAATCTACTTGATCTGCAAAGAGGATAGCTACTTCTGCTTTTTTTCAGGTTCTTGTCCCATGGAGTATTGTTTTCCACCCTTTAACTTTAAGTCTATGAGTTTCCTTTGGAATTAAGTGTGTTTCTTGTATGCAGCATACTGTTGGATTTTGCTTCTTGACCCATTCTACCTGTCTATTTCTTTTGATGGGTGAATTGAGACCATTAATGTTGATGGTTATAACTGAAACGTACTGACTTGTCATTGCCATGACTTTTTCTTTTTGTTGGGTTCTCCCCCTTTACATTTAATTTCTTGTCATGCCAGATGGGTTCATTCTGCTTTGCTTCCTGGGGTTGTGATCCTCAATGTCTGTTCCTAGGCTATTGTGTAAAATTCTTTGGAGTGCTGGTTTGGTATTCATGAAGTTCCTAAGGTGCTCTTTGTCATGAAAGTATCTTATTTCTCCATCAACTTTAAAATATAATTTTGTAGGGTACATCAATCTGGGTTGGAGGCTGTTTTCTTTTAGGGCTTGGAATATGTCACTCCAAGCTTTTCTTGCCTTGATGGTTTGTGTTGAGAAGTCTGCTGTGATTCTGATGGGCTTTCCTTTCTATGTGATTTGTTTCTTTTCTCTAACTGCTTGTAGAACTTTGTTCTTCTGTTGTGTTTCTGGAATCTTAACAATTATATGCCTATGTGTAGATTATTTTTGATCAAGGCTATTTGGAGTCCTATATGCCTCACTTATCTGTATGTCAAGCTCTTTTCCCCTGCTTGGGAAGTTTTCTGCCATTATTTCTGTGAAGAGATTTTTTTTATGTCATTTCCACTCTCTTCTGTTTCTTCATTGAGTCCAATCAGTCTTATGTTATTCTTCTTTGCATCATCTAGCAGCTGCTGGATTGATTTCTCATGTTCCCTTATATTTTTGAAGCAATTTTTCTTTTGCTGGTCACTAGTTGCAATCTTATCTTCTATATCGAAATTCTGTCCTCACATTGGCTCATTCTGCTGTGTAGACTTTCAGTGGAGTTTTTCATGTCCTGGAAATCTATTTGCATCTGTTTTATGGATTCCATTTGTTTCCTATGTTGGGATTCCATCATATTCCTGAGCTCCTCTCTAGATTTATTAATCATGTCTTGCACTAGGGGCACAATTTCTCCTGTTATCTGAGAAATTATTTCTGATTCCATTTTTTCCAGATTCTCTTTGGTTGCCAGTTCAGTGGGTCCATGTGGTTGAGTATAAGAGTGTTCCATCTCATTTCCTTTGGGGTTGCTGTAGGTGATCTGGAAGTCTGGTTTTGAGACTTATTTACATGTTTTCTCATTTC
The DNA here is from genome assembly GCF_053883595.1 of Heterocephalus glaber. NCBI lineage: Eukaryota > Metazoa > Chordata > Mammalia > Rodentia > Bathyergidae > Heterocephalus > Heterocephalus glaber. Next base: position 40,191,647 of record NW_028258320.1, on the reverse strand, counting down.
GACTGGGGCGGGGCACTGTTAGTGCCTGCATGGATTACCTCCTCTGAGCTGGGAGAGGTGGGATAGGGGTGGGGAGCAGTGGTAGGGATGGTGACCCAAAAGCCCTTTCCTTTGGGCTGGGAGCAGTGGGAGGGATGGTGGCCGGGAAGCCCCTTCCTCTGGACCAGGAGCAGTGGGACGGCTGCTCAGAAGCCCCTATCTCTGGGCCAGGAGCAGCAGGACTCAGTACCTTGGTCTGGTGGTCTGGTGTCCTCTGTGTCTTTGTAGTGTGGAACCAGGTGGCTGCCTGTCTGCAGTGGGGTGACTCAGCATCTTCCAAGCGACTTGGGACCTTGGTAGGGTGTGCACAGACCTGCCTGTCTGCAGAGGGCTGAGTCTTTGTATTCCGGGCCACTGAGGACGTTGGTAGGGCATGGGCAGACCTGCCTGTCTGCAGCGGGGTGATTTGGTGTCTTCCGCGCAACTCAGGACCTCGGTAGGGCATCATAAATTTCCTTTAAGATTTTTTTCTGAGATAAAGTTAAGCAGCAATCTGCCTAATCAAGGATACTTTTGGAGAATCTGATATTAACCCATATTTTGGTGTTAAGTACTACTGCTGGCAATATATTGGACAGATAAAAGTAAAATTTGCTCTTATTTCCAAGAAGCTTATAGTCAAGTATGGAAGGCAAATTTTTCATAAAAGAGGTAAATATATATTAGAGTGGTTTAGAGGAAGAAAATATTGTAGTTTGTTTGAGAGGGTGGTCTTGAAGGAAGTTATATCTAAGGTAATCCTTGAAGACCAGTAAGTGTTTGATTAGCAAAAATTACAGAAAAGTCCGTTCAAATGGCAAAGTGTTGAGAGCAAAGATGGAAGAGTTATGAGGGGAGTGGAAAACTATACACATATCTAAGTACTTGTACTTTTTTTCATTATTGAGCCCTCACAGTAGCTACTGTTGACTGAATACTTGCTGTGTACTAGACACTTAAGAATGTTTTGATGATATTTTGAAGGCCTTTTAATTTTATCTTTCATTTGTTTCTGCTTTTGATTGAGGCAGTCTTGGTGAATTGAAGTCAAAGTCTCTGTATTCACTAATATTGCAGTCTCTTTACCTCTCTCTGTTCCTGTCAAATGGACTGAGAATATTCGTGCTATGAAATTTGAGAGCACATTCTCAAGGGAAAGAAAAAAAAATCTCCGGCAGAAGTTTAAACCATACTATAGGGTGCATATTTTTCAATCCTATGCAATTATCTATGAATATGTTTCCAGGAAGCAAAGAATGCTTAGTTAACAATGCAACATTGGCCTTTTGGAGACGGGGTTTTTACAAATAGGACCCTGAGCTAGTTTATCTCTTAAAATTCTACCCAGCTGTACATGCTAATTTTATGATGTAATAGCATCAGTTTATCAATACAATTATTTTGGGGAATTGTGGAAAGAGATTTTTTTCTTTGATGGAGAATGTATCTTTTTTTTTTTTTGGTATCGGGGATCGAACTCTGGTCCTTGCGCTTGCGCAGCAGGTGGCGAAACCATGGAGAATATATCTTAAAGGCATTAATAGTAAAATATACCATTTAAAATGCTATTGCTTAAAATCATTCCTATTTTATCTCTTGTACTTTTGATTTTTCACCTAAACCATAGTATGACATCATGAAATGAAGATGCCTCAGAACAGAATGTAACATTGATCTTTGAAACTGATGATGGAGGCAACATTTTCTGGTGGAGGCAGTTAACTACTGTGACCTACCTAGACCCCTCAAGAAAGACTTGGCAGAAAATTGGAAAGGAAGTGACAGTCTGCTCTATATTGTATGCAACAGGTGAATGCCTTATTGTCATCAAGAACAAATTGGAGTGTTAAAAAGCAACTGGCCTGTTTTCAACAACATTTCACAGTTCAGTGTGTCTAGCTGAAGTGTGTCTAGCAAACTCTTCCTCTGGATACTTTAAGTAATATACAAATTTCACTCGGTTTGAGGCAATTTATGTGACCTTTACTGAGAACTGGGTTGTTCTGATAAATAGGTGACTTTTTATTTTGTGTAAATTGGAGTTTGTTATCTGGGAACTTTCTTGTGGGTATTCTATACTGTGACATAGTTCTGGCTGAAAATGGTTCCTCATTCTCAAGGCTGTGATAATGTGTCTAGAGAGAGACTAGGCCATTTACCTTGGTTAGCAAGAAGGAAGTTCTGTGTGTTCGGCAGCCACAGTGTCAATACAAATCAAGATTGCAGGATTCACATGATAGAGAAACATTAATCAAGGAAGGTGGTAAGGCTTGATAGATACAAAAGACATATATAGTATATAGAGAAGCATGATGAGGAAGCAGAAACTGGGAGAGGAGAAGAGAAGGTAAGATTTCTGTTAGAGCAAGAAATTGAAAGGGGACAATGTGCAAGATAAGAATTAATTCATCCCACTGTTACCATGATTTACCTTGCACAATGAAGGGTAATTCTGAGAAAATTATCATTACTTAAATCATATAATTTGACTATGCTTACATACTTTTGCAATCAGTAAAACACTAATTTTAAAAAAAGCACCTACTTAGATATCTAACATTAAAATACAATAGTAAATAAGAGGCATGTTCCCAGGCCACTTACTGCAGATGGCTTTGTTAAGGAAACAAATTAAATTTATAATCCAGAGACTTTTATTATATGAAGTATATGTAGGCTGGATTTAAGTATCCAACTGTATATTATAGTATTTATATGTCTAAGAGAAGTAACACAATATATGTTAGCCACCTTTCTTTATCTTAATTTTTTTTTCAAAATTCTGTAGTCATTAATTATCCTTGAGTTAAGAAACAAACATTGAAGTATTAGGAAAATAATCTTTGGAAGACCAGTGATATTGTTCCTATTTTGAAGACTGGTGATATTGTTCCTATTCCTTAAGACATAATAAAGTTAATTAAATTCAGTTAAATGGTTTGTGTGGATGCAGAAGGTATTTCATGCCTCAGATGGTCAAGGGCTTAAAAGACAATAAATGTAGAATGGTGGAGTTAAGGTTGTTATGTATTGAGGCAAGAGAAACTATCTAAGACTGGAAGAAGTGGAAAGTAGCATTTTTATTGTTCATTACTGATTTTCTAGATTCTATGCAGATCAAACCAAATTTCTAATGACTAATAAAGGAACTTTTGGATTGAAAATCATTATTGAAGGTGGTGTCCTAAAAGTTAATGTCTGAATTAAATTAAATACTAATAAATTTGGGGGGAATCACATTCCACTTATTCTATATGACAAAGTGGGTGAAAAGATGGGGTCATTATTCATGAAAAAGCAGTGGGGATAAACTCAACTGAGAGGATGTTAATCAACATGAGGTACATGCAGAGTTGCAGAAAAACAGAAGAAATAAGGCAAGTCCATGTTTAAAGAGAAGAGGAAGGTGAGAGTTAAGAGGATTGTGAGAACAGTCCACTAGAGTGGCTGAAGCAGATAGTGAAGTCCTGAAGGGCTACATGGGCAGCAGAAAATGCCCCGGGTGTGCTATGAGAGCATTTGCCAGTAGTTCAAAGCTGCATTTTCCAGTTCAGTGTCTGGAAATGGAGAAAGTAGTAGGAACTAGGAGAAGGAGGATAATTTCATAGATAATTTAAAAGAAATTGTATTTATTTCAGAAAAATTCTATGGCTATGGTGTGGAAAATAGACTTGACTAGAGCAAGATTAGAGATTTCTCAAGAAATTTCCAGCTTACATGGAAGGAAAATACACACACTTTTTCTCTGTTTTCCAGACTTAAGGACCACAAGATCTTTCATTTCAGAGAGTTTTAGTTATTTCATCATAAAAATCTCTATTGGTTGCCAGATTTTAGTATTCTTATTTGGAGAATGCTAGGAAGCAGTGTGTTTGCTTTTTGAACTATGTATTATCAACTCCAGTCCAAGGACATGCCTAAACATTCCTGTATTTATTTCTAAAACAATTATTCTGTAATGCAAACATGTTTTGGATCTCAGTTTATCATGACAGTATGACAAATGTAATGGAAAGAAAAAACGACCTTTTATTAAACTCTTTCTCCCAGAGTTGCCTTTTCATAGCACTAATTCTGGGTTGTGACAATTATCCATGCTTGTAAGGGTTAAACCATGTATATGAATGTACTCTGAATCCTGGCACATATATAAACAAATGTTATCTATCAATAATTACAATCACCAGCATCTGTATTATCACTGCTCTGGCTTCAAGTCTAGAATGAAAATGCCACAGCAGTGGGAAGAATATTTCTCCAACCTGTCCTTCCACATGGTAGAAAGTACATGAAGAAGGGGACTGTGCAGTGACAGTAGCACTTGGGTAGGAGAGTTGCCCAAGCCTAAGTGGTGTGTGGATTTCTGGCAGTGGTTGGGCTGTGTTTATAATTCTGGCCTCATTTCAAACCATGTCCTCTTATTAACCACATTTATTACACTTCAGCCACACTGAGATTTTTAGAGACCCTTTATTCCACAAGTCATTTCTTCCTCAGTGATGTTACCTGTGATATACCCTTGGTTTGAGTAATACAGAGAATATATAAAGAATTAAAAAAAAATCAGACCACCCAAAATAAAAGATTCAATCAAGAAATGAGTAAGTGACGTGAATAGATATTTCTCAAAAGAAGAAGTACAAATGGCCAACAAAAAAAACATGAAAAAATGTGGAGTATTTCTGGCCTTTACAGAAATGCAAATTAAAGGAATGCTGACATTTCATCTTACATCAAAAAGAATGGCAATCATCAAGAAATCAAAGAATAACAAATGCTGACATGGATGGGATGAAAAAGGAACGCTTCTGTATTGTTGGTGGCAATATATACTAGTACAACCATTATGGAAATCAATTTGTAGATTTCTCAAACAATTAAAATCAGAAATTCAATTTAACTCAGATAGTCCCCTTTTATGTATCTTCCCCCCAAAGCTAGAAATATTATATTACCATGATAGATGTATTTCAATGTTTATAGCAGAAAATTCGTAATAGATCCTGGCAGCAGCCTGCATGCCCATCAACAGATGAATGGATAAAGAAAATGTGGAACCCTACCTGATATCACATTTTCTTTAAATAAATTTTAAAAAAGAAAATGTAGGAGAAGCCCACGTGGACCAGAGTGGCATGGGTGCGCAAGTCCCAGGCAGGGCTCCACCCAGACACCAGTGGCTTGTGTCCCCAGACCCCAGCCAAAGGCCTGCTTAGAAAACAGCTACCCAGGTTCACAGGCAACAGCCAGAGGCCCACCCAGATACCATTGGTAAGTGACAGCAGATCCCAGCAAGAAGCCTAAATGGACAAGAGCAGCACGGGTGTGTAGGCACCAGCCAGAGGCCAGCCCAGATACCACTCTAAGTGTGCTCAGGCCCCAGCCAGTGAAGTATTTTAAGCCTTAAAGGAAAACAACCACCAACTTAGATTGATGTATGCTGCAAAATTATCTTTCAAAATTGATGGAGAAATAAGATACTTTCATGACAAAGAGCACCTGAGGAATTTCATAAAAACCAAACCAGCACTCCAAAATTTTTTTAAACAATAGCCTAGGAAAAGATGATGAGGATCACAACCCCAGGAAGCCCTGCAGAATGAATCCATCGGGCAAGTCAAGAAATTAAATGCAAAGTGGGGAATCCAACAACAGGTAAAGGTCACAATGAGGATAAATCAATGCATATTAGGTATAACCATCATGTTAATGGTCTCAATCCATCAATCAAAAGAAATAGACTGGCAGAATGGGTCAAGAAGCAAGACCCAACAATATGCTGTATACTAGAAACACACTTAATTCAAAGACAAACTCATAGACTGAAAATTAAAGGATGGAAAACAATACTCCATGTGACAAGAACCTGAAAAAATTCAGGAGTAGCAATCCTCTTTGCAGATCAAATGGATTTCAAACTAAAACTAATTAAAAGAGACAAAGAAGGGCACTACATCCTTGTAAAGGGATCAATCCAAGAGGAAGAGATGACAGTCATAAATATATATGCACCAAACACTAGTGCACCCAACTATATAAAACAAATACTAACAGACATGAAAAATCAAATAAGCACTAATACAATAGCACTGGAGGACCTCAATGCCCCACTGTCAGAAATGGATAGATCAACTAGACAAAAAATAAGTCATGAAATACTAGAACTCAATCAAACTCTTGAACAAATGAACTTAGCAAATGTTTACAGAGTGTTCCACCCCATAAAATCAGAATATACATTCTTTTTGGCTACACATGGGTCATTCTCCAAAATAGACCACATACTCACTCGTAGAACATCTCTAAGTAAGTGCAAAGGTGTAGGGGACAGGGGAAGGGGACGTTACCAGAACCTCTGCAGTTAGTCCTGGTCTCCTGCGAGCCACAGCAGCACACGGCGAATTACAGGAAAGGTAGAAAAATGAGACCGAGAAGAAGCTGAGCTTTGGGTCTGATCAGTGCTGCTCTGGGCAGCAAAGACAAAAGCCCCCAGCTTACCACACCTTTTATTCAGTACATCGGGAGAAACAAATGTAACAGATGACTTGCAGAGAGTTCAGTAGTTCACATTGGGATAAACAAGGTGTAACGGAAGGCTTGCAGAGAGTTCAGTACATCTCCGGCAAACAAGATGTTAATCAGTCCAAGAACAATGAGGAACTGAGCAGATGTTTTTTCTCCCAGGATGTTTCTTGTCCTGGAGAATCACAGCATCAGTGGATCACTGAAGTCTCAGTTGTGACCGGAGGCCAAACTGGAGTTATTCTGTAGCTGGGCTGTAGGCAAGAGAACTAGGCTAACCAAATGATTTATCCCTAGAATTATGTAGTATTGCTCCCAACATATCTCCCTTTCTTTTTGTTTTACGTGAAGGAGTTTTATGAAAAGCAAGCACACCCAACAATGGCTTGTCCCTATGTTGTGTGAGGATCTATAGTTTGACTGGCTTAGCTGTCTATAATAAGCATAACCTTTCTGGATTGGGACTGTAAAAGGATTAAAAAATCTAACAATTTGTTTGTAAACATTGGGTTTAAAAACTTAAAACTTTTGTTGAACTCAAATAACTATTGTCTTTAGTTATACTTTTCTACTGGGTGTTTAAGACCAAGTTACGGTGAGACCTATATTAAATAAAATCAATCTCTTGTTATCTGACAAGGTCAATTAAGTCTCCACAGGCACTGTCTTGGAACCATGCATAGAGCCTCTTAGCTCCTCTGTCAGTGTCAGCCATAAGGATATATCACGGCCTTGCTTGACCATGTTGCTTCCTGCGAAAGCATGGGAGATTTTTTTCCTCCAGGTGACATTCCTTTGGCACACTTTTTGTTGGATCTTTACTGTTTTGGTGTTCAGCAACCTCCCTGCTCAGGAGGTTGGATGACTCACCAAAAATGCAGGATCTCAGAGATGGTTCCCTCATGTCCTGGATCTTTTTGTTATTGTTGTTGACCTTGTAGGGCCAGGGCCAAAATATTGGCTGCCTTCTTAGCCCAAATACCTCTTCAGTTTTGGTCTCTAAACTTTGGTTGTTGAACACCCAGAAGAGAAGATCAATAACATTAGCATTGTAAGAGGAGTAGTGAACTCAACTATTATAATTTTACCTGGATATAAGCATTTTGGAATAAAAATATAGTTAAACTGTTATTATTGCCAATGATAGTTGCTGTTGTGGTTGGATCCCTGAGTAGCTATCTTTTTATAGGACGTCATCTAAGGAAAATATATCAGCCTACAAGTGTGCCTATTTTCATAGGTGGCTGGAGCATAAGAGAAGGGCAAATACCTGAATCAAAAGGTTATTACCATAAACAATGTTAGAAGACCCATACAATTAGAGGGCATGAATACATTTTGTACACCAGAAAAGGAGCAGTAATAAATATCACAGTTACATAAAACCTTATGTTCTTCACTGTAGTTTGGTACCAAAACCATCTTTCTAATAACACTCTTTTTTATGACACAGAAATTAAGCTTTTGAAGATGACCGATGTGGACATATTACAATAACATATTCAGAACGTAACCAATGTAAACATTTTACAATCACATTTTTAGCGCTTAAACATCAATGATAACCAATGTAATCAATTTATAACATATTTAGAATTTAAACTTCAATGACAACCAATGTAATCAATTTATAACATATTTAGAATTTAAGCTTCAATGATAACCAATGTAATCAATTTATAATAACACATTGAGACAATATTTGTTGTGGTGTGTCTCCCATAAGATTATAAAAATTACTAGGGGGGTCCCTTTAGTGAATTAAGACCAGAATAATTATTTTCCGGGTGGCCACTTCTTTATTCACCAAAGGGAGTACCCACAGTCTCTATTTTGACAAACAAAGAATAAGAATATATATATCTTCCTATTTTACAACTGCTTATTGCAATTTGATTATTGCATGTAGTTGACAATATAAATTACTTTTATAAAATAAATCTCGGTGGCACTTTGATCAGTTAGCAACCTGGGAAGGAAGGCATGCCTTTAATTTAGTAACATTTATCTGTAAGCGAATTTAACAATAGGTGAATATCTTTTTAAAAAAAAAGTTTTTTTTAAAAGGTGAAAAGGAAAAGAGAAAAAAAAAATTGAGCTCAACTGTACAAACAGACAAACAACAGACAACAGACAAACATATAAGACAATTTACAAAATTAGAGTGCACTCAAATATATTTAGCCAAATTGAATCGTAATATCCTTTTTATGATTATTAGATTTATAATTGTATGACTGGTCAAAAACTTTGGAATAGTCAATTAACAGAGATCTCGAGATTAGAATCAGAAGGAATGAAAGCGCTTTTATACCTGTAAATATAAAAGGAGCATTTTGAAGTTGTCCCCCACCTTCATAAATTTTTTACCATAAATCTATAATTATCATTCCTCTGGCGGCATTATCTCAGTCCTGGACCCTGCCATGGATTTGTTGGTTGTCGCTGGTGAGGTGGGTCCCTGAGGTGCAGCTGGCTCATCGCTTTCAGCCAGGGTGCTATCATTGATTCTGTGAGATGTTGGCGGTTCCACCAGCGTGACCCACGGTCTCACATTCCAGGAGGGCAGCCACAAGATGTTTTCATTATCTGTTAGGGCACGGGCGAAACCTCTCCCCCACGTTATTAAGGCAGGAGAAATTTTTTGACATATGGCCTTTTGTAATCTTAAAAACAAGTTTAATAATTTAGGTTCTAAGGTAGAGTAGACCATTGCTCCTTAGTCCTTGAGTCAACCAAACTGTATAAGAGGAATCATTTAAAATATTAAGAGGTTGGGGAGGGAAGTTTTCAATCACAAATATATGGCTAGCAACTCTGACCTCAGTGGACTAAGGCCCAAGTGGGGAGCGGTCAGGGGAGAGACAATTACCCCTTTGCCAGGCCTCACAGAGAGCGGTACCTACACGTTCCCATGATATTAAGTTAAGCTGTCCCTTCCTGGGGAAAAGATGGGACATACATTTGCATGTCTTTTAACAAATCTTCACAGCACCCTTAGGTACTGGGTACATAGCTTGCTTTAATAGCGACTTAAGTAATTTGGCAAAGTTACGCTGTTCTGTTGACAGAGACTGACCCATAGTTATAACTCAGCAAAGATAGAAAATTACCCCCAGCTGGACACACTTACCACCGGTGTCCCTCGTCCTAGTCCGGAAATCGTCCTGGGAGATCCGTGTGCTGTCTCTCTTACTCCAAGTTTGTCTCACAGGCGAGTTCACCCCTGGATCCGATTCATATCCACGTTGGGTGCCAAATGTAGGGGACAGGGGAAGGGGACGTTACCAGAACCTCTGCAGTTAGTCCTGGTCTCCTGCGAGCCACAGCAGCACACGGCGAATTACAGGAAAGGTAGAAAAATGAGACCGAGAAGAAGCTGAGCTTTGGGTCTGATCAGTGCTGCTCTGGGCAGCAAAGACAAAAGCCCCCAGCTTACCACACCTTTTATTCAGTACATCGGGAGAAACAAATGTAACAGATGACTTGCAGAGAGTTCAGTAGTTCACATTGGGATAAACAAGGTGTAACGGAAGGCTTGCAGAGAGTTCAGTACATCTCCGGCAAACAAGATGTTAATCAGTCCAAGAACAATGAGGAACTGAGCAGATGTTTTTTCTCCCAGGATGTTTCTTGTCCTGGAGAATCACAGCATCAGTGGATCACTGAAGTCTCAGTTGTGACCGGAGGCCAAACTGGAGTTATTCTGTAGCTGGGCTGTAGGCAAGAGAACTAGGCTAACCAAATGATTTATCCCTAGAATTATGTAGTATTGCTCCCAACATATCTCCCTTTCTTTTTGTTTTACGTGAAGGAGTTTTATGAAAAGCAAGCACACCCAACAATGGCTTGTCCCTATGTTGTGTGAGGATCTATAGTTTGACTGGCTTAGCTGTCTATAATAAGCATAACCTTTCTGGATTGGGACTGTAAAAGGATTAAAAAATCTAACAATTTGTTTGTAAACATTGGGTTTAAAAACTTAAAACTTTTGTTGAACTCAAATAACTATTGTCTTTAGTTATACTTTTCTACTGGGTGTTTAAGACCAAGTTACGGTGAGACCTATATTAAATAAAATCAATCTCTTGTTATCTGACAAGGTCAATTAAGTCTCCACAGGCACTGTCTTGGAACCATGCATAGAGCCTCTTAGCTCCTCTGTCAGTGTCAGCCATAAGGATATATCACGGCCTTGCTTGACCATGTTGCTTCCTGCGAAAGCATGGGAGATTTTTTTCCTCCAGGTGACATTCCTTTGGCACACTTTTTGTTGGATCTTTACTGTTTTGGTGTTCAGCAACCTCCCTGCTCAGGAGGTTGGATGACTCACCAAAAATGCAGGATCTCAGAGATGGTTCCCTCATGTCCTGGATCTTTTTGTTATTGTTGTTGACCTTGTAGGGCCAGGGCCAAAATATTGGCTGCCTTCTTAGCCCAAATACCTCTTCAGTTTTGGTCTCTAAACTTTGGTTGTTGAACACCCAGAAGAGAAGATCAATAACATTAGCATTGTAAGAGGAGTAGTGAACTCAACTATTATAATTTTACCTGGATATAAGCATTTTGGAATAAAAATATAGTTAAACTGTTATTATTGCCAATGATAGTTGCTGTTGTGGTTGGATCCCTGAGTAGCTATCTTTTTATAGGACGTCATCTAAGGAAAATATATCAGCCTACAAGTGTGCCTATTTTCATAGGTGGCTGGAGCATAAGAGAAGGGCAAATACCTGAATCAAAAGGTTATTACCATAAACAATGTTAGAAGACCCATACAATTAGAGGGCATGAATACATTTTGTACACCAGAAAAGGAGCAGTAATAAATATCACAGTTACATAAAACCTTATGTTCTTCACTGTAGTTTGGTACCAAAACCATCTTTCTAATAACACTCTTTTTTATGACACAGAAATTAAGCTTTTGAAGATGACCGATGTGGACATATTACAATAACATATTCAGAACGTAACCAATGTAAACATTTTACAATCACATTTTTAGCGCTTAAACATCAATGATAACCAATGTAATCAATTTATAACATATTTAGAATTTAAACTTCAATGACAACCAATGTAATCAATTTATAACATATTTAGAATTTAAGCTTCAATGATAACCAATGTAATCAATTTATAATAACACATTGAGACAATATTTGTTGTGGTGTGTCTCCCATAAGATTATAAAAATTACTAGGGGGGTCCCTTTAGTGAATTAAGACCAGAATAATTATTTTCCGGGTGGCCACTTCTTTATTCACCAAAGGGAGTACCCACAGTCTCTATTTTGACAAACAAAGAATAAGAATATATATATCTTCCTATTTTACAACTGCTTATTGCAATTTGATTATTGCATGTAGTTGACAATATAAATTACTTTTATAAAATAAATCTCGGTGGCACTTTGATCAGTTAGCAACCTGGGAAGGAAGGCATGCCTTTAATTTAGTAACATTTATCTGTAAGCGAATTTAACAATAGGTGAATATCTTTTTAAAAAAAAAGTTTTTTTTAAAAGGTGAAAAGGAAAAGAGAAAAAAAAAATTGAGCTCAACTGTACAAACAGACAAACAACAGACAACAGACAAACATATAAGACAATTTACAAAATTAGAGTGCACTCAAATATATTTAGCCAAATTGAATCGTAATATCCTTTTTATGATTATTAGATTTATAATTGTATGACTGGTCAAAAACTTTGGAATAGTCAATTAACAGAGATCTCGAGATTAGAATCAGAAGGAATGAAAGCGCTTTTATACCTGTAAATATAAAAGGAGCATTTTGAAGTTGTCCCCCACCTTCATAAATTTTTTACCATAAATCTATAATTATCATTCCTCTGGCGGCATTATCTCAGTCCTGGACCCTGCCATGGATTTGTTGGTTGTCGCTGGTGAGGTGGGTCCCTGAGGTGCAGCTGGCTCATCGCTTTCAGCCAGGGTGCTATCATTGATTCTGTGAGATGTTGGCGGTTCCACCAGCGTGACCCACGGTCTCACATTCCAGGAGGGCAGCCACAAGATGTTTTCATTATCTGTTAGGGCACGGGCGAAACCTCTCCCCCACGTTATTAAGGCAGGAGAAATTTTTTGACATATGGCCTTTTGTAATCTTAAAAACAAGTTTAATAATTTAGGTTCTAAGGTAGAGTAGACCATTGCTCCTTAGTCCTTGAGTCAACCAAACTGTATAAGAGGAATCATTTAAAATATTAAGAGGTTGGGGAGGGAAGTTTTCAATCACAAATATATGGCTAGCAACTCTGACCTCAGTGGACTAAGGCCCAAGTGGGGAGCGGTCAGGGGAGAGACAATTACCCCTTTGCCAGGCCTCACAGAGAGCGGTACCTACACGTTCCCATGATATTAAGTTAAGCTGTCCCTTCCTGGGGAAAAGATGGGACATACATTTGCATGTCTTTTAACAAATCTTCACAGCACCCTTAGGTACTGGGTACATAGCTTGCTTTAATAGCGACTTAAGTAATTTGGCAAAGTTACGCTGTTCTGTTGACAGAGACTGACCCATAGTTATAACTCAGCAAAGATAGAAAATTACCCCCAGCTGGACACACTTACCACCGGTGTCCCTCGTCCTAGTCCGGAAATCGTCCTGGGAGATCCGTGTGCTGTCTCTCTTACTCCAAGTTTGTCTCACAGGCGAGTTCACCCCTGGATCCGATTCATATCCACGTTGGGTGCCAAATGTAGGGGACAGGGGAAGGGGACGTTACCAGAACCTCTGCAGTTAGTCCTGGTCTCCTGCGAGCCACAGCAGCACACGGCGAATTACAGGAAAGGTAGAAAAATGAGACCGAGAAGAAGCTGAGCTTTGGGTCTGATCAGTGCTGCTCTGGGCAGCAAAGACAAAAGCCCCCAGCTTACCACACCTTTTATTCAGTACATCGGGAGAAACAAATGTAACAGATGACTTGCAGAGAGTTCAGTAGTTCACATTGGGATAAACAAGGTGTAACGGAAGGCTTGCAGAGAGTTCAGTACATCTCCGGCAAACAAGATGTTAATCAGTCCAAGAACAATGAGGAACTGAGCAGATGTTTTTTCTCCCAGGATGTTTCTTGTCCTGGAGAATCACAGCATCAGTGGATCACTGAAGTCTCAGTTGTGACCGGAGGCCAAACTGGAGTTATTCTGTAGCTGGGCTGTAGGCAAGAGAACTAGGCTAACCAAATGATTTATCCCTAGAATTATGTAGTATTGCTCCCAACATATCTCCCTTTCTTTTTGTTTTACGTGAAGGAGTTTTATGAAAAGCAAGCACACCCAACAATGGCTTGTCCCTATGTTGTGTGAGGATCTATAGTTTGACTGGCTTAGCTGTCTATAATAAGCATAACCTTTCTGGATTGGGACTGTAAAAGGATTAAAAAATCTAACAATTTGTTTGTAAACATTGGGTTTAAAAACTTAAAACTTTTGTTGAACTCAAATAACTATTGTCTTTAGTTATACTTTTCTACTGGGTGTTTAAGACCAAGTTACGGTGAGACCTATATTAAATAAAATCAATCTCTTGTTATCTGACAAGGTCAATTAAGTCTCCACAGGCACTGTCTTGGAACCATGCATAGAGCCTCTTAGCTCCTCTGTCAGTGTCAGCCATAAGGATATATCACGGCCTTGCTTGACCATGTTGCTTCCTGCGAAAGCATGGGAGATTTTTTTCCTCCAGGTGACATTCCTTTGGCACACTTTTTGTTGGATCTTTACTGTTTTGGTGTTCAGCAACCTCCCTGCTCAGGAGGTTGGATGACTCACCAAAAATGCAGGATCTCAGAGATGGTTCCCTCATGTCCTGGATCTTTTTGTTATTGTTGTTGACCTTGTAGGGCCAGGGCCAAAATATTGGCTGCCTTCTTAGCCCAAATACCTCTTCAGTTTTGGTCTCTAAACTTTGGTTGTTGAACACCCAGAAGAGAAGATCAATAACATTAGCATTGTAAGAGGAGTAGTGAACTCAACTATTATAATTTTACCTGGATATAAGCATTTTGGAATAAAAATATAGTTAAACTGTTATTATTGCCAATGATAGTTGCTGTTGTGGTTGGATCCCTGAGTAGCTATCTTTTTATAGGACGTCATCTAAGGAAAATATATCAGCCTACAAGTGTGCCTATTTTCATAGGTGGCTGGAGCATAAGAGAAGGGCAAATACCTGAATCAAAAGGTTATTACCATAAACAATGTTAGAAGACCCATACAATTAGAGGGCATGAATACATTTTGTACACCAGAAAAGGAGCAGTAATAAATATCACAGTTACATAAAACCTTATGTTCTTCACTGTAGTTTGGTACCAAAACCATCTTTCTAATAACACTCTTTTTTATGACACAGAAATTAAGCTTTTGAAGATGACCGATGTGGACATATTACAATAACATATTCAGAACGTAACCAATGTAAACATTTTACAATCACATTTTTAGCGCTTAAACATCAATGATAACCAATGTAATCAATTTATAACATATTTAGAATTTAAACTTCAATGACAACCAATGTAATCAATTTATAACATATTTAGAATTTAAGCTTCAATGATAACCAATGTAATCAATTTATAATAACACATTGAGACAATATTTGTTGTGGTGTGTCTCCCATAAGATTATAAAAATTACTAGGGGGGTCCCTTTAGTGAATTAAGACCAGAATAATTATTTTCCGGGTGGCCACTTCTTTATTCACCAAAGGGAGTACCCACAGTCTCTATTTTGACAAACAAAGAATAAGAATATATATATCTTCCTATTTTACAACTGCTTATTGCAATTTGATTATTGCATGTAGTTGACAATATAAATTACTTTTATAAAATAAATCTCGGTGGCACTTTGATCAGTTAGCAACCTGGGAAGGAAGGCATGCCTTTAATTTAGTAACATTTATCTGTAAGCGAATTTAACAATAGGTGAATATCTTTTTAAAAAAAAAGTTTTTTTTAAAAGGTGAAAAGGAAAAGAGAAAAAAAAAATTGAGCTCAACTGTACAAACAGACAAACAACAGACAACAGACAAACATATAAGACAATTTACAAAATTAGAGTGCACTCAAATATATTTAGCCAAATTGAATCGTAATATCCTTTTTATGATTATTAGATTTATAATTGTATGACTGGTCAAAAACTTTGGAATAGTCAATTAACAGAGATCTCGAGATTAGAATCAGAAGGAATGAAAGCGCTTTTATACCTGTAAATATAAAAGGAGCATTTTGAAGTTGTCCCCCACCTTCATAAATTTTTTACCATAAATCTATAATTATCATTCCTCTGGCGGCATTATCTCAGTCCTGGACCCTGCCATGGATTTGTTGGTTGTCGCTGGTGAGGTGGGTCCCTGAGGTGCAGCTGGCTCATCGCTTTCAGCCAGGGTGCTATCATTGATTCTGTGAGATGTTGGCGGTTCCACCAGCGTGACCCACGGTCTCACATTCCAGGAGGGCAGCCACAAGATGTTTTCATTATCTGTTAGGGCACGGGCGAAACCTCTCCCCCACGTTATTAAGGCAGGAGAAATTTTTTGACATATGGCCTTTTGTAATCTTAAAAACAAGTTTAATAATTTAGGTTCTAAGGTAGAGTAGACCATTGCTCCTTAGTCCTTGAGTCAACCAAACTGTATAAGAGGAATCATTTAAAATATTAAGAGGTTGGGGAGGGAAGTTTTCAATCACAAATATATGGCTAGCAACTCTGACCTCAGTGGACTAAGGCCCAAGTGGGGAGCGGTCAGGGGAGAGACAATTACCCCTTTGCCAGGCCTCACAGAGAGCGGTACCTACACGTTCCCATGATATTAAGTTAAGCTGTCCCTTCCTGGGGAAAAGATGGGACATACATTTGCATGTCTTTTAACAAATCTTCACAGCACCCTTAGGTACTGGGTACATAGCTTGCTTTAATAGCGACTTAAGTAATTTGGCAAAGTTACGCTGTTCTGTTGACAGAGACTGACCCATAGTTATAACTCAGCAAAGATAGAAAATTACCCCCAGCTGGACACACTTACCACCGGTGTCCCTCGTCCTAGTCCGGAAATCGTCCTGGGAGATCCGTGTGCTGTCTCTCTTACTCCAAGTTTGTCTCACAGGCGAGTTCACCCCTGGATCCGATTCATATCCACGTTGGGTGCCAAATGTAGGGGACAGGGGAAGGGGACGTTACCAGAACCTCTGCAGTTAGTCCTGGTCTCCTGCGAGCCACAGCAGCACACGGCGAATTACAGGAAAGGTAGAAAAATGAGACCGAGAAGAAGCTGAGCTTTGGGTCTGATCAGTGCTGCTCTGGGCAGCAAAGACAAAAGCCCCCAGCTTACCACACCTTTTATTCAGTACATCGGGAGAAACAAATGTAACAGATGACTTGCAGAGAGTTCAGTAGTTCACATTGGGATAAACAAGGTGTAACGGAAGGCTTGCAGAGAGTTCAGTACATCTCCGGCAAACAAGATGTTAATCAGTCCAAGAACAATGAGGAACTGAGCAGATGTTTTTTCTCCCAGGATGTTTCTTGTCCTGGAGAATCACAGCATCAGTGGATCACTGAAGTCTCAGTTGTGACCGGAGGCCAAACTGGAGTTATTCTGTAGCTGGGCTGTAGGCAAGAGAACTAGGCTAACCAAATGATTTATCCCTAGAATTATGTAGTATTGCTCCCAACATATCTCCCTTTCTTTTTGTTTTACGTGAAGGAGTTTTATGAAAAGCAAGCACACCCAACAATGGCTTGTCCCTATGTTGTGTGAGGATCTATAGTTTGACTGGCTTAGCTGTCTATAATAAGCATAACCTTTCTGGATTGGGACTGTAAAAGGATTAAAAAATCTAACAATTTGTTTGTAAACATTGGGTTTAAAAACTTAAAACTTTTGTTGAACTCAAATAACTATTGTCTTTAGTTATACTTTTCTACTGGGTGTTTAAGACCAAGTTACGGTGAGACCTATATTAAATAAAATCAATCTCTTGTTATCTGACAAGGTCAATTAAGTCTCCACAGGCACTGTCTTGGAACCATGCATAGAGCCTCTTAGCTCCTCTGTCAGTGTCAGCCATAAGGATATATCACGGCCTTGCTTGACCATGTTGCTTCCTGCGAAAGCATGGGAGATTTTTTTCCTCCAGGTGACATTCCTTTGGCACACTTTTTGTTGGATCTTTACTGTTTTGGTGTTCAGCAACCTCCCTGCTCAGGAGGTTGGATGACTCACCAAAAATGCAGGATCTCAGAGATGGTTCCCTCATGTCCTGGATCTTTTTGTTATTGTTGTTGACCTTGTAGGGCCAGGGCCAAAATATTGGCTGCCTTCTTAGCCCAAATACCTCTTCAGTTTTGGTCTCTAAACTTTGGTTGTTGAACACCCAGAAGAGAAGATCAATAACATTAGCATTGTAAGAGGAGTAGTGAACTCAACTATTATAATTTTACCTGGATATAAGCATTTTGGAATAAAAATATAGTTAAACTGTTATTATTGCCAATGATAGTTGCTGTTGTGGTTGGATCCCTGAGTAGCTATCTTTTTATAGGACGTCATCTAAGGAAAATATATCAGCCTACAAGTGTGCCTATTTTCATAGGTGGCTGGAGCATAAGAGAAGGGCAAATACCTGAATCAAAAGGTTATTACCATAAACAATGTTAGAAGACCCATACAATTAGAGGGCATGAATACATTTTGTACACCAGAAAAGGAGCAGTAATAAATATCACAGTTACATAAAACCTTATGTTCTTCACTGTAGTTTGGTACCAAAACCATCTTTCTAATAACACTCTTTTTTATGACACAGAAATTAAGCTTTTGAAGATGACCGATGTGGACATATTACAATAACATATTCAGAACGTAACCAATGTAAACATTTTACAATCACATTTTTAGCGCTTAAACATCAATGATAACCAATGTAATCAATTTATAACATATTTAGAATTTAAACTTCAATGACAACCAATGTAATCAATTTATAACATATTTAGAATTTAAGCTTCAATGATAACCAATGTAATCAATTTATAATAACACATTGAGACAATATTTGTTGTGGTGTGTCTCCCATAAGATTATAAAAATTACTAGGGGGGTCCCTTTAGTGAATTAAGACCAGAATAATTATTTTCCGGGTGGCCACTTCTTTATTCACCAAAGGGAGTACCCACAGTCTCTATTTTGACAAACAAAGAATAAGAATATATATATCTTCCTATTTTACAACTGCTTATTGCAATTTGATTATTGCATGTAGTTGACAATATAAATTACTTTTATAAAATAAATCTCGGTGGCACTTTGATCAGTTAGCAACCTGGGAAGGAAGGCATGCCTTTAATTTAGTAACATTTATCTGTAAGCGAATTTAACAATAGGTGAATATCTTTTTAAAAAAAAAGTTTTTTTTAAAAGGTGAAAAGGAAAAGAGAAAAAAAAAATTGAGCTCAACTGTACAAACAGACAAACAACAGACAACAGACAAACATATAAGACAATTTACAAAATTAGAGTGCACTCAAATATATTTAGCCAAATTGAATCGTAATATCCTTTTTATGATTATTAGATTTATAATTGTATGACTGGTCAAAAACTTTGGAATAGTCAACTAACAGAGATCTCGAGATTAGAATCAGAAGGAATGAAAGCGCTTTTATACCTGTAAATATAAAAGGAGCATTTTGAAGTTGTCCCCCACCTTCATAAATTTTTTACCATAAATCTATAATTATCATTCCTCTGGCGGCATTATCTCAGTCCTGGACCCTGCCATGGATTTGTTGGTTGTCGCTGGTGAGGTGGGTCCCTGAGGTGCAGCTGGCTCATCGCTTTCAGCCAGGGTGCTATCATTGATTCTGTGAGATGTTGGCGGTTCCACCAGCGTGACCCACGGTCTCACATTCCAGGAGGGCAGCCACAAGATGTTTTCATTATCTGTTAGGGCACGGGCGAAACCTCTCCCCCACGTTATTAAGGCAGGAGAAATTTTTTGACATATGGCCTTTTGTAATCTTAAAAACAAGTTTAATAATTTAGGTTCTAAGGTAGAGTAGACCATTGCTCCTTAGTCCTTGAGTCAACCAAACTGTATAAGAGGAATCATTTAAAATATTAAGAGGTTGGGGAGGGAAGTTTTCAATCACAAATATATGGCTAGCAACTCTGACCTCAGTGGACTAAGGCCCAAGTGGGGAGCGGTCAGGGGAGAGACAATTACCCCTTTGCCAGGCCTCACAGAGAGCGGTACCTACACGTTCCCATGATATTAAGTTAAGCTGTCCCTTCCTGGGGAAAAGATGGGACATACATTTGCATGTCTTTTAACAAATCTTCACAGCACCCTTAGGTACTGGGTACATAGCTTGCTTTAATAGCGACTTAAGTAATTTGGCAAAGTTACGCTGTTCTGTTGACAGAGACTGACCCATAGTTATAACTCAGCAAAGATAGAAAATTACCCCCAGCTGGACACACTTACCACCGGTGTCCCTCGTCCTAGTCCGGAAATCGTCCTGGGAGATCCGTGTGCTGTCTCTCTTACTCCAAGTTTGTCTCACAGGCGAGTTCACCCCTGGATCCGATTCATATCCACGTTGGGTGCCAAATGTAGGGGACAGGGGAAGGGGACGTTACCAGAACCTCTGCAGTTAGTCCTGGTCTCCTGCGAGCCACAGCAGCACACGGCGAATTACAGGAAAGGTAGAAAAATGAGACCGAGAAGAAGCTGAGCTTTGGGTCTGATCAGTGCTGCTCTGGGCAGCAAAGACAAAAGCCCCCAGCTTACCACACCTTTTATTCAGTACATCGGGAGAAACAAATGTAACAGATGACTTGCAGAGAGTTCAGTAGTTCACATTGGGATAAACAAGGTGTAACGGAAGGCTTGCAGAGAGTTCAGTACATCTCCGGCAAACAAGATGTTAATCAGTCCAAGAACAATGAGGAACTGAGCAGATGTTTTTTCTCCCAGGATGTTTCTTGTCCTGGAGAATCACAGCATCAGTGGATCACTGAAGTCTCAGTTGTGACCGGAGGCCAAACTGGAGTTATTCTGTAGCTGGGCTGTAGGCAAGAGAACTAGGCTAACCAAATGATTTATCCCTAGAATTATGTAGTATTGCTCCCAACATATCTCCCTTTCTTTTTGTTTTACGTGAAGGAGTTTTATGAAAAGCAAGCACACCCAACAATGGCTTGTCCCTATGTTGTGTGAGGATCTATAGTTTGACTGGCTTAGCTGTCTATAATAAGCATAACCTTTCTGGATTGGGACTGTAAAAGGATTAAAAAATCTAACAATTTGTTTGTAAACATTGGGTTTAAAAACTTAAAACTTTTGTTGAACTCAAATAACTATTGTCTTTAGTTATACTTTTCTACTGGGTGTTTAAGACCAAGTTACGGTGAGACCTATATTAAATAAAATCAATCTCTTGTTATCTGACAAGGTCAATTAAGTCTCCACAGGCACTGTCTTGGAACCATGCATAGAGCCTCTTAGCTCCTCTGTCAGTGTCAGCCATAAGGATATATCACGGCCTTGCTTGACCATGTTGCTTCCTGCGAAAGCATGGGAGATTTTTTTCCTCCAGGTGACATTCCTTTGGCACACTTTTTGTTGGATCTTTACTGTTTTGGTGTTCAGCAACCTCCCTGCTCAGGAGGTTGGATGACTCACCAAAAATGCAGGATCTCAGAGATGGTTCCCTCATGTCCTGGATCTTTTTGTTATTGTTGTTGACCTTGTAGGGCCAGGGCCAAAATATTGGCTGCCTTCTTAGCCCAAATACCTCTTCAGTTTTGGTCTCTAAACTTTGGTTGTTGAACACCCAGAAGAGAAGATCAATAACATTAGCATTGTAAGAGGAGTAGTGAACTCAACTATTATAATTTTACCTGGATATAAGCATTTTGGAATAAAAATATAGTTAAACTGTTATTATTGCCAATGATAGTTGCTGTTGTGGTTGGATCCCTGAGTAGCTATCTTTTTATAGGACGTCATCTAAGGAAAATATATCAGCCTACAAGTGTGCCTATTTTCATAGGTGGCTGGAGCATAAGAGAAGGGCAAATACCTGAATCAAAAGGTTATTACCATAAACAATGTTAGAAGACCCATACAATTAGAGGGCATGAATACATTTTGTACACCAGAAAAGGAGCAGTAATAAATATCACAGTTACATAAAACCTTATGTTCTTCACTGTAGTTTGGTACCAAAACCATCTTTCTAATAACACTCTTTTTTATGACACAGAAATTAAGCTTTTGAAGATGACCGATGTGGACATATTACAATAACATATTCAGAACGTAACCAATGTAAACATTTTACAATCACATTTTTAGCGCTTAAACATCAATGATAACCAATGTAATCAATTTATAACATATTTAGAATTTAAACTTCAATGACAACCAATGTAATCAATTTATAACATATTTAGAATTTAAGCTTCAATGATAACCAATGTAATCAATTTATAATAACACATTGAGACAATATTTGTTGTGGTGTGTCTCCCATAAGATTATAAAAATTACTAGGGGGGTCCCTTTAGTGAATTAAGACCAGAATAATTATTTTCCGGGTGGCCACTTCTTTATTCACCAAAGGGAGTACCCACAGTCTCTATTTTGACAAACAAAGAATAAGAATATATATATCTTCCTATTTTACAACTGCTTATTGCAATTTGATTATTGCATGTAGTTGACAATATAAATTACTTTTATAAAATAAATCTCGGTGGCACTTTGATCAGTTAGCAACCTGGGAAGGAAGGCATGCCTTTAATTTAGTAACATTTATCTGTAAGCGAATTTAACAATAGGTGAATATCTTTTTAAAAAAAAAGTTTTTTTTAAAAGGTGAAAAGGAAAAGAGAAAAAAAAAATTGAGCTCAACTGTACAAACAGACAAACAACAGACAACAGACAAACATATAAGACAATTTACAAAATTAGAGTGCACTCAAATATATTTAGCCAAATTGAATCGTAATATCCTTTTTATGATTATTAGATTTATAATTGTATGACTGGTCAAAAACTTTGGAATAGTCAATTAACAGAGATCTCGAGATTAGAATCAGAAGGAATGAAAGCGCTTTTATACCTGTAAATATAAAAGGAGCATTTTGAAGTTGTCCCCCACCTTCATAAATTTTTTACCATAAATCTATAATTATCATTCCTCTGGCGGCATTATCTCAGTCCTGGACCCTGCCATGGATTTGTTGGTTGTCGCTGGTGAGGTGGGTCCCTGAGGTGCAGCTGGCTCATCGCTTTCAGCCAGGGTGCTATCATTGATTCTGTGAGATGTTGGCGGTTCCACCAGCGTGACCCACGGTCTCACATTCCAGGAGGGCAGCCACAAGATGTTTTCATTATCTGTTAGGGCACGGGCGAAACCTCTCCCCCACGTTATTAAGGCAGGAGAAATTTTTTGACATATGGCCTTTTGTAATCTTAAAAACAAGTTTAATAATTTAGGTTCTAAGGTAGAGTAGACCATTGCTCCTTAGTCCTTGAGTCAACCAAACTGTATAAGAGGAATCATTTAAAATATTAAGAGGTTGGGGAGGGAAGTTTTCAATCACAAATATATGGCTAGCAACTCTGACCTCAGTGGACTAAGGCCCAAGTGGGGAGCGGTCAGGGGAGAGACAATTACCCCTTTGCCAGGCCTCACAGAGAGCGGTACCTACACGTTCCCATGATATTAAGTTAAGCTGTCCCTTCCTGGGGAAAAGATGGGACATACATTTGCATGTCTTTTAACAAATCTTCACAGCACCCTTAGGTACTGGGTACATAGCTTGCTTTAATAGCGACTTAAGTAATTTGGCAAAGTTACGCTGTTCTGTTGACAGAGACTGACCCATAGTTATAACTCAGCAAAGATAGAAAATTACCCCCAGCTGGACACACTTACCACCGGTGTCCCTCGTCCTAGTCCGGAAATCGTCCTGGGAGATCCGTGTGCTGTCTCTCTTACTCCAAGTTTGTCTCACAGGCGAGTTCACCCCTGGATCCGATTCATATCCACGTTGGGTGCCAAATGTAGGGGACAGGGGAAGGGGACGTTACCAGAACCTCTGCAGTTAGTCCTGGTCTCCTGCGAGCCACAGCAGCACACGGCGAATTACAGGAAAGGTAGAAAAATGAGACCAAGAAGAAGCTGAGCTTTGGGTCTGATCAGTGCTGCTCTGGGCAGCAAAGACAAAAGCCCCCAGCTTACCACACCTTTTATTCAGTACATCGGGAGAAACAAATGTAACAGATGACTTGCAGAGAGTTCAGTAGTTCACATTGGGATAAACAAGGTGTAACGGAAGGCTTGCAGAGAGTTCAGTACATCTCCGGCAAACAAGATGTTAATCAGTCCAAGAACAATGAGGAACTGAGCAGATGTTTTTTCTCCCAGGATGTTTCTTGTCCTGGAGAATCACAGCATCAGTGGATCACTGAAGTCTCAGTTGTGACCGGAGGCCAAACTGGAGTTATTCTGTAGCTGGGCTGTAGGCAAGAGAACTAGGCTAACCAAATGATTTATCCCTAGAATTATGTAGTATTGCTCCCAACACAAAGGAATTGAAGCTATCCCCGGTATATTATCAAACCATACTGCAATGAAATTGGAGATCAATAGTAAAAGAAACTGGAAGAATTTCATAAACACATGGAAATTGAACAACACACTTCTGAATAAGCAATGAGTCACAGAGAAAATTAAAGAAGAAATCAGTCAGTTCCTACAATTAAATGGCAATGCCAATACAACATTTTGGAATGTATGGGACACAATGAAAGCAATCTTATGAGGGAAATTAATAACAGTGAATACTTATATCACGAAAACAGAGCAAGCCCAATTAAACAATCTGATGCTGAACCTAAATCTTCTATAAAAAGAAGAGCAAGACAAACCCAAAGCTCTTACAAGGGAGGAAATTATAAAGATCAGAGCAGAAATCAGTGCAATGGAGACTATGAGAAAAATAAAAAATCAGTGAAGCAAAGAATTGGTTCTTCAAAAGAATAAACAAAATTGACAAAACCTTAACCAACCTTCTCAAAAAAAAGAAAAGAAAATACCCTAAACCATACAAATAGGAATGAAAAGGGTAAAATTACCATGGACTCAGCAGAAATTCAGAGAATCATCAATATCTACTTTGAGAAACTGTACTCCAATAAGATGGAAAACACAGAAGAAATGGACAGATCTCAAGATACATATGAATTACCAAAGTTGAACAAAGAAGGGCTAAAAATTCTAAAAACCCCTATATCAATCAACCAAATTGAAAATGTAAATAAAAACTTACCAACTAAGAAAAAACCAGGTCTCAATGGCTTCACTGCTGAATTCTACAAGACATTCTTTAAACTCTTCAATGAAATTGAAAGTGAAGCAATACTCCCAAATTCATTCCTGGAAGCAAGCATCACCTTGATCCCAAAACCAGAAAAAGACCCAACTGAAAAAGAGAACTATAGGCCAATCTCACTAATGACCATAGATGCAAGATCCTCAATAAGATACTAGCAAATAGAATGCAGAAGATCATCAAGAAGATCAGACACCCTGATCAAATGGGATGCATCCCAGAGATGCAAGAATGGTTCAACATACGCAAATCAATAAATGTAATACATTACATTAATAGAGCCGAGGACAAAAATCCTACAATCATCTCAATCAATTCAGAAAAAGCATTTGACAAAATCCAACACACATTCATGATAAAAACCCTATAGAAAATTGGCACAGACGGTCTCTACATTAACCTGATGAAAGCCATCTATGAAAAACCAACATCCTATATCATATTGAACAGTCAATATCTGAAATCCTTCACACTAAAATCAGGAACAAGACAAGGATGTCCACTATCACCATTCCTGTTCAATATAGTTCTGGAAACATTAGACACAGCAATTAGGCAAGAGAAAGAAATAAAAGGAATAAAGATAGGAAACCAAGAAGTTAAATTGTCATTATTTGCAGATGACATGATACTGTATAGAAGACCCCAAGAATTCCACCAAAAGACTTCTAGACTTAATAACCAAATTCAGTAGAGTAGCTGGATACCAGGTCAACATACAAAAATCAATAGCCTTCCTGTACACGAACAACACAGTCACTGAGCGAGGAACTGGAGAAACAACTCCTTTCACAATAGCATACAAAAGAATGAAATACCTAGGAATCAATCTAACAAAAAAATCAAAGACCTATACTCTAACAACTATAGCACTCTGAAAAAAGAGATCAAAGAGGATATCAAAATGGAGACAACTTTTGCTCCTGGTTAGGAAGAACCAATATAGTGAAAATGTCCATACTTGGAAAACTGCTATATAGATTCAATGCAATTCCAATTGAAATTCCTACAGCATATTTCACAAAACTAGAGAAAACAATCCAAAAATTCATTTGGAACAGGAAGAGACCCAGAATAGCAAAAGCAATTCTAGGCAACAAAAACAAGGTACTAGGTATCACAATCCCCAATTTAAAACTACACTACAAGCTACTGTGATAAAAAACAGCATGGTACTGGCAAAGAAACAGACCCGAGGACTAGTGGAACAGATTAGAAGATGCAGAAACAACTCCAGACACACTCAGCCACCTCATCTTTCACAAAAGAGCCAAACACCCTCATTGGAGGAAATAAAGCCTCTTTAATAAATGGTGCTGAGAAAATTGGGTTTCAACTTGCCAAAGATTAAAACTAGATCTATATCTCTCACCATGCACTAAACTAAAATTCAAATGAATTAAAGATCTAAATATTCAAAGAGAATCTAAACCTGTAGAATAGTGGTTAGGTAGAACTCTTGATGACACTGGCATAGGAAAAATTTCATGAACAAAACCTCAGTTGCACATAATGGAGCACAAAGAATCAACAAGTGGAATCTCTTCTTATTCAATAGCTTCTTCACAGCAAAAGAAACCACCAACAGCGTGAAAAGGTAACCCACAATGTGGGAAAATATTTTTACCAGCTCTTCCTGAGACAAAGATCTACTAATCTAGAATCTATAAAGAACTTAAAAAAATCAGAACTCCCAAATTTAAAGACCCAATTCAAAAATGGGCATTTGAAATGAACAGACATTTCTCAGACAAAGAAGTAGAAATAGCAAATAAACATATGAAAAAATGTTCAACATCACTGGTTATTCGAAAGATGCAAATGAAAAAAATGCTTAGATTTCACCTCACTCCAGAAAGAATGGCTGCTATCAAAATATCAACTAATAACACATGCTGGTGAGGTTGTTGGGAAAAAGGAACTCTTCTCCAGAGTTGGTGAGAGTGTAGATTTGTGCAACCACTGTGGAAATTAGTATGGAAATACCTCAAAAAACTAGGATTAGAGGTTCCATTTGACCCAGATATCTCCCTGCTGGGCATCTTCCCAAAAGAATTAAAAGAATCATATCACAGTGATATATGTGCACCAATTTTTATAGCGGCACAGTTGGTAATAGCTAAAACTTGGAAACAGCCCAAGTGACCATCAACTGGATTCTGGATAAAGATGATGTCTTTTTCTTTTCTTTTCTTTTCTTTTCTTTTCTTTAACATAAAATAGAGTCCTACTCAGCCATAAAGAATGAGAAACTAGGGAAATGGATATAGCTAAATGGATGCACATTGAGGTGGTACTCTTAAGTGAAATAAATAGGACACACATGAGTAAATACCGAATAGTTTCTCTGGTGTGAGAAATTAAAAGTGTAAATAAGGATCAAAATGTATAATAGATAACATGAAATAGGAAGAAAAGGTCCAAATGGGAAAGGGTAGGGAAAAGGAAAGAAGGGAAAGGAATAAATATAAGAAAATTAAAAAATGGAAGGGAAGTGAGAAGGATTATGATATTTCATGTGCAGGTACCAAATACACACAATGAATGTACACATAAGCCATAAACATGAACTAAAACAAATAATAAAAATAACAGAATAAGAATGAAAATGAAAATGAGGAAAGGGGATTTAGAGGTAGAGGGAGAGAGAGGGTAGGAAGGGGATTAAAAGGAATCAAGCTGTGTTATGTACATGCACTTGGTCCCTAAGATGAATGTAAACTTCTTATAATGCAAACATATAGTAATAAATAAACTGTTCTTCTGCAACTTTTCATATGGCTGCATGGCTCTTTATGTCTATTAGATGTCAGTTTACCTTTCCCCATCAACAGGTCTGCTTTGAAAAATGTCACCAAAATTGGTCCCTCCCACCCTCCTAGTACTGTACTCAATTTGTAATAACTTCTTTTATGTTGCCTGGGGCTGGCAGCTCACTAGCTACTGCCAATGTGGGTATCTTTGGAATCTTCATGCAGTGGGTACCAGCGTTAGAGGAAAATTCAGGTATGTCATGTCACATGACATAGATTAAGATATAATTATTACTGAGGATAAAGAAAATTTAAAACCAGGATGCATCAAGAAGAGAGAAAAGCATAAGTTTTTCTGTCATCCCACAAAGGGTAGTAGGGTCAGGGAACTTTTCTTGGGTGCAGGTCTATGTTCCAGCAGAGGAGCACTTTCCCGTGATTTCTTTCTCTTTCTTTTGGAGGGCAAACTGAGAGAATGGGGAGTTGACTATTCCTGACTGGGGAGTTGACTATTTCGCTATCAGGGAGTTTGTATTTCAGGGTCTACTGTTAAAAAGAGTTGTTTAGGAGAAGCCATGTGATCAGTTCCTGAAGACCTTGATGGTCATGCAAGGTTAGAGCAACCTTTGCTTGGAGAGAAAGCCCCTGGTTCCACAAAGAGGCATATGTTTAAGCGTATCCCCTCTGCTCTTCTGCTGGGAAAGCAAAATCCCTTGATTTGTTCCCAGAGCCATTTTTGGATTATTCTGCTGTGATAGTGACTGGATATAGTAGTCAATAAATATTTTAATATATAAAGGAGTTAATACATGAAACAAGTAATAAAGGAGCCTGGAGACTATGTGAAAATTGGGTATTGGAAATATTCAGATTCCAAGAAGAGAGTCCCCAGGGTTATCTACTAATAACTAAAGGTCCTAATTTATGTCTCTGGGGAAATTTGTTTATTGGACATGCCGTGAACATCCATGAACATCCATAGTTGCCAAATCCTCTCAGAAATAGTAGAATTGGTAAGGCAGTTTTTGTTTGTTTGTTTTTGCCTAAGAGAGACTTAAAAATGGTTCCTATTCTATGGTTCATTTCATCAATAACTAAGGTACTTCAAAGATCTCTGGAAACTTGGAGATGGTAGATTGCTCCTACTTTCAGTTCAATATCTTAATGACAATAGAAGATCAGAGCTGTCCAGAGCCAGCATATTTGGGCAAAGGGAAGCGGGAAAAGACTGAACTGGAAAAACATGAGAGATAAAAGAATCCATTTCGAGAGAAATGAGTAGACAGGAAGGAAATAAGAGTGCAGTTAGTCAAGCGGAGTTATCTTCACAAAGACGATTCTAGGCAACCTGAACAAAGAGAAGGCTTAGATATAAAGATACAGGGGTATTTCATGGACAGCTATGATCAGAAGATAAAAATTGTTAAATTAATTAGAATTATTTTCCTCTATTATGGTGACGATTTTTAAGTTAATGCTTAAAGCCATAGCAAAGGCTATCTGGTTGTCTTTTACTTGAAATTTCAAATTCCTCTGGGAGGACGTGCGACTTGGCCAGGTTGGGTCGCGGTCTAATTCGGCCAAACACAAAGGCTTGGAAATCTGACTCATACAGTAAACCAACTCCTACAAGCCCACCCCTATGGGTGGCAGTTAGGTACAGGAAGATTAGATTTTATTGAGGACTGGGCATCTCCCACTAGAGGCTTCTTTTTAGGTGATGGGGAGAGAGCAAAGGAGGGAACAGGAAAACAGGGGAATAGAGGAAGCCAAATAGATGAACTGACATTCTTCCAAAGCTCTATCTGCTTTTATTTATCACGTATTTTCCTCAAGAGCCTTTTGATTCAGACTTTTCTAGAGATTTACAGGAAGGAAGCAAATGGAAATGGTTGGCTAGAGTGGTCTGACTCCAGTTTCTGACATATTCATTTATTTTTTTGGGGAAGACATGGCCATAAACTGCTCCGTGAACCTTCTTTCAGCTTTCTCTATACTTGGTGGCCAAAGGAATACATTTTAAGACAGTTTGAGTGGAATTAGATGTATCTGCCTAGGGATAATAATTATTTTTTAAAGGACTTAAATGTGATCTTTCTCCCAGCCTCATTAGAAACTGGCTCAGTCATCCATGTCATGTGAATCCTGGAGTTACCTAGGACTCTTTTCAATCTCTTGACCCTAGGACTTTCCTCCATAAAACTACATTTTATCGTTTATCCTGTGACATTTACTTTGTCTGTTATCACCAGAAGTTAAACTATATGAGAAGATTTTGGAAAAATATAAGTATATTGGCTTCACCTACTTATTGTCAGTTATTATGAATAAAAAGATCATTTCAAAGGCTGCTGCAGGTAATAAGAAGACTGTTTCTTTGCTGAATCCAGGCTGTTGAATCTTAATCAAAATGTTCTTCTTTTTCACAGCCTCCATGTTTCTGAAGTGCCTACCAAGCAATTTATTTTAGAGACTTTGTGCTTCATTTAGGTCCCTCTGTACATCACACATTAAATTCATAGAGGCATTATTCATACTTTCCCTAGGGCAATCTCCATTCCTCTCCTCATACTCAAATTTCTCCAATGTAGTCTTATTCATTTCGCTATTTAGTGTTGGTTCCCATTGGGATTTTCCCTTAAGATCTAAGGAAATGAGGAAATAGATGTCTGTTATGTTTTGTTGGCTGTATTCAGCAGTATAGAGTTTTCTAGTAAGTTTTTGTCTTTAGTAATAAAAATCCAGATGTGATATTTACTTAATTTCTTCCTTGTTAGCCATCTGGACTAGGGTTTTCCATATCCTTTTATTAGAGAAAGGGGGATTTATTGTAAAAATAGAAAAAAGATAATAAAAATAAAAAGAACATATATAAACTACAACCATGATGATATTTTAACTCATCTGGTGTTTGTCCAGGCCTTCTTTGGAAGCTCATTCTTACCACAGTGGCTCTTTCTTACCAGGAGAAAGCAAGATCAGAAGTGAAGTTTCTGGAAGGTAAAGTGAATATATCAGTTCCCAAATCTGCATCTAGCCTGAGAAATTTGTGAGGCATTATTTCATGTTTTTATTAATTACAAAGCTTTGAGGTCTGTTACAGTTTAGAAAGCATGGGCCATGAATGTCAGAAATGGAATAGAAATTGTAGTTGGAACATTGTTTGGCATCTCAAGCAGGGAAGGTGAAACAAAAATAGGTGAGTGTTGAAACCAAACACGATCTCCAGTTGGACAGGCCACATGCCAAGAAGGATGAGGATAGGAGGAAACAAGAGGCAAGACTAGATGAACAAAGCCAAAAGAATTGTCTTGAGATGTATGGAGTATCCCTCTTCTCAGATTATAGTCCACTGTTGACAGAAAGCTAGTCTTCCTGGTTAGATCTAGGACAAAATAAGCTATGTGCTTACTCTAAAATGAACATATAAAATAGAAAAGCTGTCCTTACACTTCTGTAGAGACCTTCTTTGTATCTTTTCTTTTCATCTCTCCCCTCCAAGTTCATGGAGGTCTGTGATTTCACCCATCCCTGTCAAAACTTGCTCCCAAGAAAGGAATAACAAACTTGATTATACACAACTAAAACTTTTTCTTTGGCCTTCATCTCCACCTCATGGCCCTTGTTACTTAATAGAGAAAAAAGTCTGAGCCAGAGAATTATACACATTAGAGTTTTTCAAATTTCAATTTTCTTTGGCTTATATGCATTTTTCTATTTTTCATATGCCAATAACATCTGCTATATAAAAATTTAGCTTCTTTTTCTCTTTAGTATTTAGCTTATTTCTGTTCATTTTTCTGTTTTATGCCACTAGACTACAACTGAACAGTTTAACCAGACTGTATGGAGTTAGAGTTTTTAAGTTTCTATAGCAGCTTGTTTTTACATATAAGCAATTCTTCTCCACAGCTACCACCTCAAAGGTAATGAGTTTCCTTTTACCCGCCTAAATCTCTTTTAATGCTACCATACCCATCTACTTGGCCTGTGGGAAATACTCATTAATTCCCATGGCCATGAGATTAATGCTGGCTTCTAATTTCAGTCCTATTTCACAGTGGCCTAATGCACCCTGGAAATCTAAGTCTTAGAATGTAATAGGCAGTGTTATTTATGGGTAAATATTGGATGGTTCTCTCTTTTAGAAGTGATTAGATGGTTCTATGTTGCAAAATTACTCATACCAAAGAGGAGACAGGTATCAGAGATTGAAGAGACTACTATCTAGGGAGAGAAAAGGGGAAGAAGCTAGATATTAATGAACTTTTAAAGCAGTAATAGAATTTTATGATAGCTTAGTAGGTAATATAAACACTAGTGGTTCTCACTTCTGACCTTTCTGCAGGATCCCATGGTACTTCAGGAAATACTGATGCATGGGCCCACAAACAAGGGTTGTTTTAATTAGGCTGAATAGGAGCCTAAGAGTGTCATTAAAAATCTTCTCAAGTGAGTGTGCAGTTAAATTTGAGAAATACTGATCTAAGACCGAAAGTATCTTGAGAATTTTCAGTGTTTTTAGGACATAGGCAAAAATGGCTCTTCAGACCAAGGGGAAGTAAGATTCCATCATTCATTATAGAAATCTGGACTGTGTAAGTGAACAGGTGGGGCTCCTAGAATCTTATTTTATATGTGATTTTTAGATGACATTAATTCAGATATGCTGTGGTTTGAATATATCCCCCCAAAGTTCATTATTAAGTTTACTTAATCCCTAAATCCATATATTAATAGTATTTGGAAAGCCTTTGGAGAAAATTAGGATTGTCTAAAGAGGTGATCACGAGGATGGGGACTCTATGATGGCATTAGTGATGTTGTAAGAAGTGGAAGAGCCCCAAGATAGCATGTGATGTGGCTTGCTGTGTGAGGACTCCCCCATGTTGTGAGGCAGCACAAAGGCCCTGACCAGATGGAAAGCAGATTCTGGCACCACTCTTTTGTCTTTCTAGTCTCTGAACCATGTGTTAAATACATCTCTATTCTCATTCCGTCTGCGGTATGCAGTTATAGCAACAGAAAACAGACTAAGACTGTTTGTTTCATGGACTTTGAAAAATGTTCTAAAATGGAGAGAGAGGAAAGTGTCTCTTTTTAATGCACCTAATATTTATGAAGAACATGTTTTGTTTAAGCTTCACAATAGTCTTATGAAGAAAGTATAATTGTACCATTTTTCAGTTAAGAAAACTCTGTTAAAGGAGCTTAAGTACCTTGTCCCTGAACACAAAACTTGTAAAAGCAGAGCCTGACATCACACATGAGTATTTATTGAAGTGCTAGAGACAAGGAGTTTTAACTGCAAATCTTTTGTCCTAAGCTTCTATACTTTTTGTGGGTACCCTCACTGACCCCCAGGGGTCATTAGTTCTTGGTTCATAGGACATGGTGAAACTGGCTGTGAAGCAGAGAGAAACACAACTGTGGATATTGCTTTAATTCTAGTTTTCCCTGCTGTCTTTCAGATGTCAATCCTTCTTGTACCCATTCTGGCTCTCCACACCAGTAAAAAGAATCTGAAAGCTCTGTAAATACTCATTTGTGATCATAAATGCAGCCATGAGAAGTCCAGTGAAGGTTTTTCAATGGAGAAGGGTGTGAACTCTGGGAGTGATCTTGTCCTGAATGTGTCTGAATTCTGAGTGGGAATAAAGCCTATTTCCTGTTATTTGTTCTCCTTCTTTCATCACAGAAAACATTTTTCCTGAATTTTGCACACTTTTAGTTGAAACCAAGTGTAGTTCTACCTTGCTCCAAGGTTCTCTGTGTTCTGGACCTGCCTTTCTTGCTTCTTGTTTGACTCTTTCCCTTGGAGGCCTTGGAGTTGACTGAACATGTTCATTGTCTAGTACCTACATTCTCAGTGCCACTTTCTCCTTAGAAGTACCAGATGGAAATGGAGAAGCTCACCTTGGCATCTCCCTCTCCTGCCCTATAGTTAATCCAGCTCTAAGTTCTGTGGCTGTTTCCTCCTACAGATTTCCTCAATATTTGTACTTCTCTCTGTCCTCTTTGCAACCATACTCACTTGAATGGCCACTTTAAGCCCACCCTTTTACTGCTTTTTCTGTATCTCTGAGAGATCCTCTCATCCATTTATCCTCATGTTTTAGTTGGTGATTTTTGTCCAAAGTGTTAAGTTTTATTTTAAACCTGTGGGTATACTTTGGTGTTTTTAGAATTAAGATCCAAACTTCTGCCCTTTGAGACTTGATCCTTGCCTACTTCTCCAGCTTTAACTCCAATCTCTCTTTTTTTCTTTCTTCTTATTCATACTCATCTCCTTTGATCCTTTGATTAATTCCCATTTGTTCTTCTTTTACGACCTTTGTTCCCACTGCTGGCACTCCCCTTTGCCTCTTTAATGCTTTATATTTCAGCTCTCTCGTGCAATGTCATTTCTATGGGTTCCAACCCCTCACTGCCTTGCCCACCAAATGAGTTTCCTACACCAGCTTCCTGCAGTCAAAAGTAAGAAAAAGCAGGGTTTCAGTCTATTTTTCCACAGTGTGTCCTCACTGTAACTCAAGGGCCTAACACACACAAGAACATCTGTGAGAGAAGAAATAAAGGTGTAATAAATGATGAACATTAAATGTCCTTCCCATTCTTACATAAACATATGCACATTTCATCCAGCTAAGGGCTAAAGTTGATTTGAGCATGGCACTCCTAGAAATCTTTAGTTGCTCAACACACATTTTAATATGATATTTAGCTAGAATATGAAAAAAACCTATGATCAAAGAATGGTGATTTACTGCTTGCAAAAAATGAATACTTACTGCTGCTTTATCCCACTTGATCCTTTTAAGGACTTTATAAAACAAGCAGAGTTATGTTAATGGCATTGTTCACTGGAGCTCTGTGAAGTTAAGTGATTTGTACAAGGTCAGACAAAGATGACACATAAAAAGAAAAAGTGCTTTCCTTATATGAATTCTATCTAGTACAAATGATAATAGTAATAATAGCTTAACAGTATTTGACATATTCCAGATGCCATGCTCAAGATATACTTTATATATGCCACAAAAATCCTATGAGATAGTAAGATCACTATCTTTTGTTTAACAGGAAGGGAAGCTGAGCCTTAGGGAGGTTAAATAACCTGCTATAATGGTAGATACAGAGAATAAAAAATCCCAGGAATTCTGCCACCAGATCTCTAC
Source organism: Heterocephalus glaber (assembly GCF_053883595.1). Classification (NCBI taxonomy): domain Eukaryota; kingdom Metazoa; phylum Chordata; class Mammalia; order Rodentia; family Bathyergidae; genus Heterocephalus; species Heterocephalus glaber. The sequence goes on along the minus strand of NW_028258320.1, from coordinate 40,156,732 downwards.
TTCTAAGAACTTGCTATTTTGCCCCATTTCTTTTTTAGAAGTTCCTGGTTTCCAAGACACCATTTCTATCATGTACATATTCTTCAATAAAAAGAATACTTTTTGCAGTTCATTTCCTTTTGCAGTTACTTTTTCTTTTCTTACTATACTCTCATTTTGGGGGGCTCTTCATTCTTCATGGAATGCAATAAATTGGTTGCAAGAACAGCAAAACAAAACTCAGCCTTCACTAAAGAGCAAGTTTGAAATCTATATTCACACATTTTTTTTCTTTTTTTTTAAAAGATTTGTCCAAGTAGAAAATGTATTATATATTTTTATTGTCTTTCATGGTTATATTATACAGCAAATTTTCTTTTTTTTTCAAATTTTCATTAGTATGTATTTGAGACATTTATTTATTTGCTTAAATTCTTTTATTGGTACATTTTAGGTATACAATACTTTTACATTTATCATTGGGTGCTTGTACCTGTACATGATGTATCTTGGTTCTTATTTTTTCCCTATTATCTGTGCGCCCTTCACCCCTCCACCCTTCCCTATTTACATAGACTTTGTTTCCATTTTTTTTTCTTTTCTCATAATTTTTCCTTTCCATTCTCTCCTTTCCCCATTTCCTCTCACCACCCCTACCCCTTTGGACCTTTTCCTATTTCAAATTATCAATTATTAGTTATTAATCCTTTTAATCCTTATTTACACTCTCAGTTTCTCACGCTAGAGAACAACACTGAGATTCCACCTCTCCCCAGAAAGAGTGGCTGCTATCAAGAAATCAACCAATAACAAATGTTGGCGGGGGTGTGGAGAGAAAGGAACCCTTCTCCATTGTTGGTGGGAGTGCAGACTGGTGCGACCACTATGGAAATCAGTGTGGAGATACCTCAAAGAACTAAGGCTGGAGGTCCCATTTGACTGAGCTATTCCCCTGCTGGGTATTTTCCCAAAAGAATTAAAAGCATCATACCACAGAGATATATGTGCACCCATGTTTATAGAGGCATAGTTGTAACAGCTAAAGCTTGGAAACAGCCAAAGTGCCCATCAACTTGAAACTGGATAAAGAAGATGTGCTTTTTTTATAAAATGGAATACTACTCAGCCATAAAGAATGAGAAACTAGAGTCATTTATAGCTAAATGGATGCATATTGAGGCCATACTCTTAAGTGAAATAAATAGGACACACATGTGTAAATCACACATTTTTCTTGTTGTGAATGTGATGTAATATATAGTTTGTCTCTGTTCCCATCTTTAGTGAGATAAACTGCCACCGGTGATATTAATTGTTCTGAGTTGAAGCTATCTTACTTGCTCAGGTAGAATCATTATTGGAATGAAAAGTTGGCAGAACTGCAATTCAGAAGATGTTTAGGCTCGCTAGCATCTCCGAATCCAAGTCTTTTCATCTATGAAATGAGATAATAGCTTTGCTTTGTAGTCAGTGATTTTGAATTGTGAAGCATCTATAATAAGAGAATTATTATGTTGTACTTTCTTTTAGGAAAAGGAAGGAAGTCAAAATAGAACACTTTCATTAATACTTTCAAGGAGAATGCTAAAGAAAGGCTCTCCTGTCTAATTAGCCAGCTGGTGTCATTGACTACATTGTTTCCAGAGAGGCAGTGCCTGATGGAGCTCAAGAGGTCAGTGTGGGGGCACTGGGGATTGTCTGGGTTGGGTGGAGCACTGCAGCATGGCTCAAGTTAAGTGGAGCATGCACAGCTTTGTTTCTGCTTCTTCTCAGCAACCTTTAGGCATAGAAAATTGATTTCTCCCCTATGTTTCAACACAAATTTATTGACACTGCTTCTAGGAACACTTTGTCAAAGCCATGTCAGACTCCCTGGATACAGGCCAGTGTCTTTATAGGCTTGGGAGGGCAAGGAGGCTTCACTAATCATGCATTTGCCACTCTTCCTAGGCTTGTGGCTGTACTGTGACTTTCTCTTGGTCGAGGTCTAGGTCATAGTGATGAAAAGATGTCTAGGGTAATTAGAAATTCTGTCCTGGGATTTCCATTGCCTTTCTGTGTTTCCCCTGTACAAGCATTTGTGGTTACTGACAAAAGTTACAGTTATTATACATAGCATATTCACCGGCTTACGTTAGGCACCATAACTTGTAAAGCAAAGCCTGATTCTTCAGTTATTTCTATACTTGCTATTCAAGGTCTCATTACCTTTGGAATTCAGAAATGCCAAAAGCATCTGTAGATACATTTTGAGCCAGCAGAGTACATTAAACATCTGTTTCTCTTGACTGGTCACCTTAGGCATTCCTGCCTGGGAATAAGCTGGACCAGGGAAGGCCTTTTGGGCAGAGAAGTGCCTCTTCATAAATGCTACAGTACCACAGATTTATTTTCAACTTACCCTCATACATAGATGAGTGAGTTGGATAGCTTAGCTGATAGCTGTGATATTTTTCTGGATGTTTCTCTTCATCATCTAATACTCTAACTCTTGCTCTCTTATTCTAGGTCTAGGATGATAGTTGGGTAGTTTGGATTTTACTACTCCAGAGTCCACATTCACGTTAATCTAACACTCACTGAAACTTTAATACCTTTGAGGGATTTTTTTTACCATTATCTTCTTTTTTACAGGTGAGGAAACTGAGACTTAAAGGGGTTAGCTATGTCAAACTATTATAGACACCTGAGATAGAAATGAATAGACAGAGAGGGATCTGGCCCTTGAGAAAGTCACATGGAAGCCTCCTCAGAGGGAAACAATGACTTGAAATTATACTGTCATTACCACCACCGGGTCCAGTGGGCCCAGATAGGCATCAGACACTTATGTGGGTGACCAGAACATCTAGACCTAGCCCTTTCCAAGAATGTCTTTGTTCACTGTGTATACCCTTGCTGTTTCTCTTTGGATCAATATTAGCTAGGTGACTATATTTGGAATCCTATAGGTTGATTATAGTGTGAACTACTTTATGGTTTGGGTCTAGATCTCTCCCCAAAGCTTCATGTGGCTGAATCTAGAGCATGTGATGCTGGGATTAAGTGTGTGTGACTACTAAATCAGTCCACTGATTGGTTTGGTGCTGCTCTGATCCTAGTAGCCTGGATACAATATAATGGACAGAAAGAGGCTTGTCTTCTCCCATTCTTTCTTTTTCTGTCTTCTGCTTGACATGAACTCTTCCTCTGGGATGCCCCTCTGCCAAGCTACCCTGCCTTGGGGCCAGCTGATTATGGACTGAAACCTCTACAAACTGACCTTAAAAAACTCTTTCCCCTTTAACTTTGGATTGCAGGTATTTTGTGTTAGGAATGAGAGAAAACTAACACTCCCACATTGTACCTATGCTGTGATTTTGCTATATAAATTACCCCTGACAAAGAGCTTTGGTGGCCACCCATTTGCGACCCCTTCCTGGAAATCCAGGAGTTATAATTCTTATTTCCAATAAAATTCTCCTAATTTCCTCCTTTGTTTTGTGACTATATTTCTCCATGTTGTGAGACCACAAAGAAGGCACATGCGACAGCTAACAGATTGGGAGATATTTTTCCCATATCAAAACAACTGGTGAGTATCAGATTGGGACTCAAGACAGGTATTTTCACATGAATTCCTGCATTTTCTCCTTAACTTCCAACTGCCCAGGGAATGGTACTAATTATTAATACTAATTTTGGTATAGTGAAACTTTGTGCAATTTACCTGTGTTGTAGAAGGTGGCAGCCTCTTGGTCATTCACTTGGGTTCATTTTCAGAGCTCCTTGTTCTCTTACCTTTTAACTACAAGGTGCCTTGGAAGTTTTCAGCTCCTGGAGGCTTAATATTGTGGCCTACTTATCATACTGTTCTTGTGACAATTCATTAAAAAACCTATTGTATACCTAATAAACCTTGTACCAAATATTGAGAATAGAGTAGTGACCAAAAGACAATGTCCCTGTTCTCAGGAAGCTTTTTCCAGTCTAGAAGATAAGAAATTATCAAAGAAATAACATCTTGTAGATAGTGGTAATCCTTTTGAGGATAAATAAAGAAGGCTATCAATATTATAAAATGATAGGGTTACTATTTTAGAGGAAACTTCTCCTAAGAGGTAACATTTGAGCCTATATATGAATAATAGGAGCAGTGAGTCTTATGGATATATGGAATGAGAGTTATGGAAAAACAGTGCAAAGGCCCTGAGGAGGAGCATATGAGATGTGCTCAAGGAATAGCAAAAAGATCATTTTGCCTACTTGGGGTGGGTGAGGGAAGAGTGGAAGAAAATGAGATAAGGATGGTATCAGGGAGAAGTTGGTAGAGACATATAAAATTTTACTGAGTATGGTACATACTTAGGGTTTTATATTAAATGTCATGGGAATCATTGCAGGCTTTTGAACCCAGATGTGACACACTGCTTGTTTGGCAAGGCCCTCTCTGGCACCCAGAAGGATGGAACTTGTGGGAAATAGTGGAGGATGACAGTTAAACTAGGAGGTTACCTCAGAAGACCAGGTAAGACATGATGGTGGACCTGGTTGTTAAGAACTGATTGGATTCAAAATGTATTTTAGAGGTAGTTCAGGGCAAAGTTTGTGTGTAAACTAGGTGTATGGTATTACTAGGATTAATTCTCACTCATCTATGTACTTGCAAATGGTGGCTGTGTCCCTGAGAATGGACTTAAAAATTATGTCTGAGGTTAGAAACTCATTCTCAGCTTCACACCTTCTTTATCTTGGGCTGTGAGTGTTTCACTGTAGAGAGGTATCCCTCCAGACAGGTGCAGCTGTGATGTAATGTCTTCTGTTGTGCATTGCTGCCTCCTTCATATACATATGCACATGAAGTCAGGATTATTAAAACATGTATCACCCCTTCACTGCCTCATGGAAGCCATAGCTAACAAGAGAGGCTGCATTATAAGATAGAGTGAAAGAAATGCTCTTCTAAGAGTAAAGGGTGTTCTGAGGGAACTAAGATTTGAATGTTGATTCTAACTTGGATCAGAATACTAAAGTCAGTGTTTGCTAGGGGAAGTAGCAGCTTTAAAATGACACCCTCCAATTTCATATTTGTGTCTGTGAATGGTCAGTCTCCTAATTTCTTGCCCTTTCCCTTTCTTCTGTGGATAATCACCTACCTTTATTGCTCCATAAATGAGTAATCTCTCTGTTTCAGTCAGGGGTGGGGGTGGAAGAAATGTGAATTTAACTCAGTGACTCAGACTGCATGCCAAATCAAGATAGAGAATCATGTTCTTTTGTCCTGTGGCCATAATCATCAGATCTCAGAGTGAATCTTCATTGCCTACTCACCTATGAAAGCCAGCACAATGAGTGGAAGCTGCCAAGGGCTTTATAATCTGATCCCTGTAAAATCCCTTAATCCAGAAAGCTTGGACCCTAAGAGGGCTTTGTTAACCTTGCTCTAAAGACTGTCTTATAGATTTCTTCCCTGCTAAGAGAGATGATTTCTGGTCATTATTCATCTCAGACAAGGCAAGTTCTGTGTTTGCTTTTGTCCTGCAGCTCTCTGTTCACATGATTCATTCATTTCCCAGGTTTGACTAAACATTCCTTTAATACAGGTGAAAACATCATCATGACAAAAGACTTCATTCCAGGTGCTGTCAAGGTTCAGACAGAGATAGCACCTCATAAACTATTATTATATTGCTGTCTTGTGCATTATGTATTGTAGTAGCGGACAAAGCCTACACCTCATTCATAGTATAGATATGCCATGCATTTCAAGTATCAGCAACTGATATGCTGCAAAGGACTTCCATTTTTTGAAAAGGAACAATCTACATCTTACTCTTTATATATATATATATAATATATATATTATATATATATATATATATATATATATACCATGCTTCAAATTGAATCTTGGTCAAAGTGCTTAACAAATTGGTATCTTAGTTTTCTCAATGTGAAATTGAAAACCTGCATATTTTAAAAAGTTGTTGGGAGAAAACCTCAAGTAACTCTCTGAAGATGATGGAAAAGGAAGAATTTAAACCCAGTCTTAGTTCTTTATCTTTTCTTTTTCTTTTTCCTTTTTTTAAATTTCAAGGCAGGATTTCACTAAATTATTAAATTGCCCAGGCTGAACTTGAACCTGTGATCTTTTTCTCTCAGCCTCTCATAATGCTAGCATTTCAGGCACCACATCCAGCTAAATTCAGCCTTTTAAGATTAAGCTATATCATATTTCCTAAAAGGCTTCTCATTTTTAGAAGGGGAGCTTGCAGTAATTCATGAAAATAATTTTAATTTATTATTATTGAACATATTTGTATTTTTGACCATTCTCTGGTAGTGATCAGAGAATAATTATAATTCGTAATAAGTAATTTAATAGCTAAATTAATTTCGTAGCTATTATTAATTAAGGAAGAAATGCAATAATAATTTCAGAATAATAATTTCAGAAGAGCAATTTTCTGGGACTCTTCTGATAAACTGAGAGTATATTTGTCTTTTGTACCATGAAACACTGATACAATTACAGGTCAAGTTGATACAATTACATGTAAAATAGTTTAAAAATTTAATGCTTGTCATGTTTTCAGTGGTGTGCTAGATTTATATATATATATATAAACATATATTATCCTTCAAAGTGTTTCCTGTGAGAAGTGACATGTTTATTTTAACTTTTATCCTCATTAGTCCTTCACTTTGCAAATTGTTTTCAGTCTTAGCTAGCAAACTGTTAAAGAAAATATGCCTTATTCTAAAGAAAATTACCCCTATTATTGATATTTCAAATTCACATGTAACATTTCCCAAATTAAAGATGTTATCCAGCTCATTTATATTCAAGATCATATGCTTTAGAAATGATGTTGGAAATTTTATTAAGATTTTTCCATTTACTACAAATGGCATTCCTAATTAAAAATTGGAAATAGTTTTATCCATTCAAACTCACTCAGATTCTTCCATTCTGGATGACATTATTAAAAGTTTCACTTTAATATCTATCTAAATATAGTTTATTTGGAACCAATATGGAAATCTACAATACGTACTACTGCTTTTGAGCCACATCCTACTTTTGAATTTTATAAACTTCATTAATATTACTTAGATCAGTTTCAGATTTGCTAAAAGGCACACATGATTTTTCTCACAATTTCAATTCTTGAATTACTGAGACAAATTTAAAACTTTTTTCTTTTTCTTTTCTTATAAGAATGTATTTTCTGTTTCTAGAACTAGATTTCCTTTTAATGTCCTCCAAATTGACACTGGTATTGCCAGTGAATTTTCATATTTGAGCATTCCTGTAACCATTTGATCATTTTTTTTTCTGTAAAGGCTTTATGGAGGACAAAAACAAATTCTTTAATTACACAATAGTACATGGTGTCAAGTAAATTTTTCAATAATTTCCAAGTTGAAATTAACATAATTTGCAAAAATGACAGAAGAGGGTTTTTCTGATAAAATGAAATCCAAGACTAAGTCAGGGTGATAAGCCAAAGTATTAACTTTAGCATATGCTTATCTATATCTGTGTTCTACTATAAAAAGTGTCACAGATCACTGATACTGGGCAGATGGTGATGTTTCTTTGGGGTAATTAATAAAAATATATTATAATATTAATTTTGAAACTAGTAATGGTCTAACAACTCCATAAAAGGTTAGGGAAAACTAATTAAGAGATATAGTCTAGATTTCTTAGTGGAAAAGTACCTTTAGCTTTCATGAAATTTTCAAGTTTTTATAACATGTACTGTTATTATTTCAAGAAAAAGTTATAATAGTTATTATAATAACTCAAAATGGAAGTAACCTACAAGCAAAAATGAACATAATTAAGAATACTTAGTCTTGTAAACCATAGAATATTTCTTTGTCATTAAAACAACATTTATTCAAATAAGAGTAACTACACTTATAAACAAGTCATAGTCAGAAAATGATTACCTGCATGTGCTTTTTTAACAATACAGAATAAAAATAAACAACATCCTATTAAAGAATCTAGGAAAATTAAAATTAAGCTAAAGATAAAAGGATTATCAATAACAAAACAAATAGAAAAACAAATCCATTGATGTATTTTTTGAAAAGATCAATAAATAGCCAAAAGTTGGCAATGCAAAAGACACATACATAATACTTGAAATGAGAAAGATGGTATCACCAGATGTATTAAATCAATTCAAAAATAGAGTAATAATAAAATATAAAATCTCAATGCAATAGATTATTTTAAAAATATCAGTTAAAAAGTCTTGAGGAAAAAATAGGAAATGTGTATAATCTAATGAGTTTGGCATACAAAATTTTATACTTTATCAAGAGGTCACTGTTTATTAGACTCCACCTGGGCCATTTTATAGGTGAAGTCTGTGGTCTAAACTACTCTAGATTTCTGATCAGAAATCTTCAAGTCAATGCTTATTTATTCTCCTATCAGAAACAGCAAGGGGGAAAGGAAAAAAGGAGGTAATCTACTATTATGGTAGATTAAAATGTATCCCAAAAGGCTCATTGTGTTGAAGATTTGGTTACAGATGTGTTTTGAGGAAGTAACTGGATTCTGAAGACTCTCAGTTCATTAGTAGATTACCCATTTAAATGGTCATAATTTGATGGGATTATTGGGAGGTGATAGAAACAGGATGTGGGGCCCACTTGAAGAAAGTGGATGATGGGAGCATAAGATTGGGAATGATACACTATATGTTAATCTCCTAACATCTCATAAACCAATCAGGCTGAGGATTAAGCTTAATCATCATAATTGATTTTAGCAAGTATTTTATCACAGCAATGCAAATCTGACTAAAACACTCATCATATGCAGTAACTCAAGAGATAATCTCTAAGACAATATCAAAACTTTGAAACCCTTTGGCCAAATTTATGTACACTGAGGAGAGAATGGTTGCTGAGCTTTCTGAGAAGAGTTGCTCTTCTCAGTGTTCAAGATACAGTTTTCCCTTAAAGTAAACACTATAGTTCATAAAGGAGAAGCCACTGACCTTTGCCTGCCGCTGAGCAGTGGAGTAGACTTAGAAGATGCAGGCAGTCTGTACAGATCTTAAAAACACAGAATGTCAAAGAAGTGCAACTGAGAGATATACTTATATCATTTTTACAGTCTCTAACAACCTTTCTCATTGATGGGGGTTCCTAGGAACTCAATCCAAGGAAAGGAAGGAAGCTGTTGCATATTGCAACAGAAAGTTCACAAAAAATTAAGCAAATAACATTAATGCGAAACTTCATTAACAATTAGTATTTGTAAGGAATTGCTCTAGCTTACGTATTAAGTGATTTAATTTTCATAACAACTTATAAAGGAGGTATTATTTCTATCCTGGTTTTAAAGATGGAAAAAACGAAATACAGAGAATCTAAAACACTAGCTCATGATCGAAGAACTAGTAGTTCACACTATTGGGATTTGAGCTCAAGTTCTTAACCACTATCTTCTAGGCTCCCCTTATCTCCAATTTAACAATGTTTTCCACTGGAACTCTAAACAATTTAGTGAGAGAGTGAAGGAGGTAACAGACAAAGGGGAGGCCAGAGATGGGTAATTCACACCCATTTCCTCTGGAGAATATTCTTCTTGCATTTCTTTTTAATTTGGTTTTGAGGTTTCAGGAGAGTTTCTATAAATTCTAGAGCTTCCCTGATGAGGATCCAGGGGACTTTTGTTGTGGATGCTAACAACATGTTCTTTTGTAGCATACTTTATCCTGATGGATGGCCTAATCCCCAAGTGTCCAATCCTGTGACCAGCTCTCTCTCACAGAAAACCTGGTTGTGATGGCAGACTTGCTGGCAAGGTGGCTTTTATCTCACCTGCTTCCAGTTTATTCCTGTCAAGAGAGCCTCTTTCTAAGAGAGCCTTGGAAGGCAGGAAAGTTAGGTCTGAGTGTATTGGTAAAGCAAGACAGAAAAGACAACATGACATGTGAAATGTCAGAAGAAGATTCTTAAAGGTCCATGGGAGAAAAGGGATGATAATAAGAGCTGTCAGAAACTCTAGAGATAGCAGAGTGCCTTGCCAGTGGGTGCGGAATGAGGTAGAGGGGAATTTATAGACTGAGGCTTTCTTTTGGGTTCAGGATATTACTCAAGTAAGTTCCCAAGGGAGTTCTATGACTGGCCAGGCTATGACTGAGAGTGGTCACTGGGGCATAGTATTGGAGTCAGTGTGGGGTGTCAGGTAAGTAGGGCAAGTCAAGTCACTTGTACCCATACATCCACGGAGAAGTGACCACCAGGATGTGGTTGTATAAAGCAGATACCTGAATCAACCCCAATGAGGACCTGGGAGGAGTCATGCCACATGTGTCAAGGTTGTCTAAGCCTTTCTCTGTATGGAAAAGCTAAACTTATGTTCAGAATGGATGATGAAGTAACAAAATTTAAATAATTTACTATAGCTTTTCATCTAGAATCTGACAGATGGATCATTCACAGATAAGTAAAAATCGTTTTTTCTTTTTTGGCACCAGGGATTGAACTCGGGACCTTGTGCTTGCAAAGCAGGCAGCGGAACCACTGAGCTAAATCCCTGGCTAAGGATATATATTTTAAATGAATTGTGCAAGTGGGATCAGGAAGTGTTTAGTTCAATAGTTTTTCCTGTTCTCACAGAAATTATAGAAAATTTCTTTCTTTCTTAGTGCTTTTTATTTTTTTAGTTACTTGATTTTTTAATTTATTAGTACATGTTTGCAATGCATTAGTTTTACATTTCTTGTATGGAGTGGGTACGTTATGTAACATATCTTAATTCCTTAGAATAGAAATTGAAATAATTAAAATAATCTGAAGGTAATAGGGATGCACAATAATTGCAAGACTATATTTATTCTCATGAAAACCAGGGTACAATAAAGGCTCTACTGACATCAATTCTATAACTTCACTGAAATTTAGCAAAATCAATTATTCTAGAAAAATAAATGCCTGTGTAATTATTTAAAATGAACAATAAAAGAGTAATATAATGACTAAAAATAATACAAATTAGTAGAAAAAGGATAAAGAGTCAATAAAAGATAAGAAATAGAATAAAACTATGTTCAGTAATTCTATTAAAAATTCTTTAAGCTTGATAGTAATCAAAGGGATGCAAATTAGACAATGAGCAGTGATTCATCTTGCCTTCTGGAATAAAAAAAATACTATTCAAAATTATATCCACGATTGGTAGGGGGTTTGAGAGTAGACATTCTTTACTTTTCGTAAAACTGCCCATTTGTACAACCTTCCAAAATTTTTAGAAATAAATAACTTATAAAATATTATTATGGTATGACTTAGCAATTTCCTGGTAGATATTTATCCTAAAGAAGTAATCGGACAGTACGTGTTCAACATAAAAAAAAGATATTCCTTAAAATATCTTTTATCTCAGTTTTAGTAGAAAAAATAGAAGTAGGTATTTATGATGTCTTATTAAGTAAGGAAAACTGTTCAGAATATTTTAATATTGCCCTTTTAAAAAGTTTGGAAGTGTATACACTAAGAATATTTTTATCTAGCTGGCAGGATGATTGATTTTTTAAATTACATTCTGTGATTATGTATTATAGAAGTTTAAATATATCATTTAGAAAAAGACAGTACCTATTTTTCTTATACAGTTTGATCTCAAGTGCCAACCAAAATACTTAAGGAAGAAAAAACATGGACTTGAACGAGATGTTAATGGTAGTTGCCTTTAGGAGATGAAGATAGTCTTTATTACTCTTTGTATATATTTTTATCTATTTTACATAGTTTTTTAAACGATTATTTTCCCTTTATAATTAAAAATGAGGAAGAAACATGAAGAATGGCTACAATCTTTGTCCTATTAATTAAATTAAAATTTCATTCACTTTTGCTTTTTTGTTCATCTGTGGCTTCGTATCTGATCCCAGATTACGTCATTTTCCTATCCATAATTTCTATTTCTTTCAGGAGGCTTGTTCTGAGAAAATGTACAAATAAAAACTATAAATTAAGAAATGAAAGTAAAAGACATCTTACCTTACAGAATCATGCTTTCAGATATTCAGATTTTCAGATTTTATCTTGTAGTAAAGGCAGAACTGCCTTTCTATGGTTTTCTTCTTTTACTAGTACATGTTTGCAGTACATGTACAGGACCTAATAACCACAATGAATGTAAACATTATACGCCATAGCATGAGGTAAGATTAATAACATCTCTATGCTTTTCACTTCATCACCTGAGGTGGTGGTTAAATGGGTACAAGGAGATGAATTACTTGCGCTGAAATAAGGTTTGAAGGAGCTCTGTATCATTCTTCCTCTATTTTGTTTTGAATTTTTAATGTTCTTGCTTTATATCACTGTTTTGTGAAAATGATATATGCTTATTATTAAAGTGCAAGCAATAGAGAAAAATATAATGAGCAAGTAAAGTTATATTAATTTGCAACACAGAAGTATCCATTGTTAAAAACTGGTCAAGATCTCTCACTAGCTGTATTCAGAGAGCAAGGGAAACAAATAGATCAAGAGCAAGAAATAATTTAAGAAAAATTGCATTACTCTATATTGACTATTTTTTAAAATATTGATTTTATATTAACTTCAATTAAACCAAAAAGAAATAAGTCAAATGGAAATACTTTTTTAAAACTCCAAATTAACATTCCATCAGCAAAAGACATCATAGGTCCTTAAAAGTTAAGAAAACAAATAGATTAAGAAAAACTTCAAAAATTAAATTCATACATATTTAAATACTTTATATTTTAAAATACATAATTTATACACACATTTAGGTTACATTTTTAGAATTTGGAGTTGAATTGAAAGCAATATTAATCACTGAAAGTGCTAGACTGATTGATATTTGTAACGAAAACAATGTAAGACAGGAAAAATTTGGTCATGAACACCCATTATCACTGCTGGACTTGAATATTCCTACATCTGTAATTCACAGAGACAATAGTTAACAACTTGTAGTGCCCACACTATTTGTGATAGTTATCAAGACTAACCTTACAATATCAGAGACAGCTTGTATTAATCCCAGCAAAAAGAAAATTGAGAATCCATCCATTCCTCTAATCTCCTTCCATGGTTTTAAGATATGTTAGCTATCCAAGAAAATGCTAGTTCTTCCCCATTTGAGTCATCTATGACTTCCAATCAGACCTAGATTCTCAAGTAGTTCATATCTAGAAGAACAGTCCTAAAGCTGGTGGGTTGATTGAACTATAATGGGAGACCTAACCTGCCTTTAATATGTGCAAAATGAAGAATTTAAGAATTGCTCAGATAGTAATTTTTAATAATATTTAAGACTCTTGGTTTTTCACAGAACCACAGCGTATAACATATATAGAGATTTTTTACTAGTCATAGTCATCAGATCTGAAATACTTTCCCTCCTCCCTGCCAATAGTGCTGGAAATAGTGGTGTCCGATGGTTCATAGCTACATCCTTCATAGAAATTGCCCTCAGCTGCAGGAAAATGCCTCACCCGTGTGTATACCTGCTCCATAAAGAAGTGTGTCCTCAATCACTGTTTGAGGCAGAACATTAAGTCCCACTCTCATGCCTCAATTTGGGATAACTCTGAAGGATCACTACAAATTCAGAACTCCCTGGAGGATGAAATAAGTGTTGGCCTCAAGAGCATTGCAGGTCAGCTCCATCTTTTGTCCATTCTTGACTTCCTCACATTACTACAGCTATATCTCTTGAGAATACTCTCCAAAATGCCTCTGCATAAGATGTAAGACTACCTTCTTATTGATGAAAGGCAAAAGGCAGAAAATAAGAACACTCTGTGTAGTTTTTCATAAAGCTATGTTTTATGTAAAGGATTACTTTTTATTTCTTCTTTTTGGTCTGTGTTTAAATGCCTCATTTAAAAATAAATACATGGGGCCTAGGATTTAGCTCAGTGTTTCCGCTGCCTGCCTCGAAAGCGCAAGGTCCCGAGTTTGATCCCCGGTACTGAAAAAAAAAATACATGAAGGACCAGGGATTTAGCTTGGTGGTTCTGCCATCTGCCTCACAAGGGCAAGGTCCCGAGTTCAAAAAAATGGTTATTGTAATTTATGTCCTCAGCTCTTGAATTTCTTTTCAGGCAGTGAGGCCAACAGCAGACAGGAAACGCAACATGAATCCATAAATACACACTTACTTATCTTGGTTGTGACTATGCCAAACGGCATAACGATAGGCAACTGTGTTTAAGATGATCCTAGCACTAAATCCGAAGGTTTCCCTTTGAGTGACCAGCTAAAATGCCATTCTGTTTCTCTTTGTCAGAAGCAGTTCTCCATTCCAAGCTCCATATAATGTCATCTGGATGAGGAGGAGGTACATGAAAGGGAAGGCAAACTGGAAGGTGCTGTGGATCTCTGCTCCACATGATCAAATTCCAACTGAGTTCATTATTCAAGTTGTTCTCATGGTTAAAACCGGAGCATACTCTCTAGTCTTATCTTTCCTGAGTGCTCATATACCATAGTGACTGAGATGTTCTAGAACACACTTCATATATTTCAGTTTAACAAAGCATGCAATATTTTTTGACTTTTAACAAAATTAGGTATTTATACATTTCCAGATGACTATATTTTGTGTATATATTACTTAATACACTTCTTCCTAAGGCAGCAGGATGCCAAATCTGCTGCTTTCCATCAGATCACTGTTTTTGATTGTCTTACCAATCTCTTCAAAACTCCATCTTTCAAAGCCCAGGTCATCCACATATTGGACACTCAATCTTCCACTCTCTTTTCAAACTATTGTTATACCCATCTGCTTTCAGAATTTTCCTTTTGAGTCTGGGCCTTTGTTTCAACAAAGCCCATCTCTTTTCATTTTCAGGACTATGGGTTCTATGAATAGCTTTAAAAACTCATTTTAGAAGTGAAAATAAAATAAAACTTAACATTTACTATTTCTCTTACTTGTTTTCTATGAGAAATTTAATGCTCTTAAAAACAACTTGGATGCTATTGACCCACTAGAATATGAATCATATAAAAAGAATTGCAGTAAATGATTATTTTAAGAATATACATTGAGCCATATAAATACACTAAGCATTTGTAAGAATATGTTGTGACCCGTTTTGATTATTTTTGATTGAAGAGACTGCTTCAAGGTGTTTGGTCGCTACCTATGATCCATATAGCATAATTCACTCATCTTGTAGCTAATCTATCAAAACCTTTGCTTATACTCTTCCCTAATGAATCCAGACATGTCTTTTTAAAATTTCATTCTGTTCAGTCACTACTGTCTTGATCACTGTTGACATGGTAGATTAAATCTTTTTCCTGTCACATCGATCTTTTAGTATAATCCTTAAACAGAATGTGGGAAGGGTGCATGGATAGAAATTTAGAGAGTCTGCTATGATTTTGCTCTGCAGTATTTCCTGGTGGTGATTTATAGAATCCAGAGGTTTCATGGAATATATTTAAAATCACTGTCTTCCTCAACAGCATATACAGGGTTCCATATGTCTTTAACAAAGATGCAGATGAATCTTTATAAGTAGCCTTAGGAAGCTGTGTTCTAACCAAGCTGTTTTCTATTTCTAATTAAACCCTAATTAGAAGCCATTATTTAGCCAAGTTGCATTAATATTCCTTGAGCTATGAAAGCCTTACTATGGTTGTTTAAAACCCATGGGTGCTGAGATAATAACAAAGTTGTTTTACCTGGATATAAAGACAAGTATAGAAACATTTCCTACATGTGTTGCTAATTTCAAGAAATGTTTCTATAGGTTATCAAATCGGTCCTCTCTCATTCTGACTTCAATAGCCTCACCAAAACTTATGTTGAAATTTAATGCCCATTGTTACATATTAAGAGATGGGACAGGTGAGATTTTGGAGGAATGAATGAATTAATCCAGTTGTCGATTAATAGGAAAGCATTCAATATTTTAGGTTCCTGTAAATGTTTCCATGCCACAAAATGGCAGTCATGCAACTATTTGAAGGAGTGTATTTCACTCTGAAAGTTCAATTTTAATTGGTCTTTCTTGGTAAATAAGCAGAGCAAATGTCAGTGCAATTCAGTCACACAACCCCAGGAACACACCTATAGTTAAATTAACTGGGATTTGTACTCATCTCAGAGCAGGAGAACAAATATTATAAGGAAATATGGGACTTCTTGGTAAAAGGATGTTAGAAAAGACCTAGCATGAAATCTGAGCTATGATTGGATGATTGTTTGAGAGTCTGAGGTGAAAACTTGCTTTATATTGAGTGCTGGTGAAAATCAGAGAAATTCTATAATTGTATTTTTCAGTCTTATCAATAGGCAGGTTACATTAACTCATGGATAAGGCTGTAATTGGTAAAAGAGCAGCCATCCCACATATTAGTCTAGACAGTGGTGTGTTTGGTATTTTGTGGGTTGTACAGTGATCATATTTGTTTTTAGACAAAGTTCCAAAGTTGACTTGTTTTGTCTCAGTTTATCACAAACTCTATGATACCATGTCTGATTTTGTTGTTCTGTGAGATCATATCCATTGGGAAAATAGCAGGTGTAGCTGTGAGTTACAGACCAGGAAAAACATCACTGAAACTTCAGTAAAACATCACTGAAGCCTGCCTGCAAGTGTCATACCAATCCTCAGATTTCAGGACCTATGTTTTTTCTTTCCCATGAGACAGAAAAATGAGGAATCATATTAAAAGTATTTCTGAAGTTTGTGGCTCTTTTGAATATTTTCAGAGATTTCTAGAATCTGCTGGATGAGATTTTCAGTTGTAATTGATTGGAGCCAGGTGGGAGCTGATATTTGATATGAGTTTTACCACCCACAGACAAACACCTGACTTTGCTGCAAGTGGTGCCAGAGGGTGTCAAATGTGGAGGGACCTAAGCAAGAATCCAGGCAATAATTATCCCCTCATTTGTCTACTGATTTTCAATCTCCCCTCCACGTGACCATTTTTTGGTTGCTGTCTTAATTATGGGTCCCTGGAGGTCATCCAACTGTTGCTGGAGCATCATCTTCAGTGTTACCAAACTTATTATGTACTATTGAAGCTACAAAAGTCTGAAGAAATATATAGCAAATATTAACATATCTGCTACTCAGAGACTCACAACTCAGATTCCCCTTCTTCAGTATTCTCTGATCACTTTGCGTCTCTGCCGCTCAGATGTCACCGCTGTTCCTATTGGAGGAGTTGTTTGCATGTACCGCATACTGACAGTATGGTTGCAAGTATCACCTTGTAATCTGTGGTTTGTCTTTAAATTCTTCATGGTATTTTTGATAAAGGGCAATTTTTCTTTCTCATACATTTATTTATACACTTTACATATAGGTATATTTCTATCAGAGAGCAATGAATCTTGCTGCTTTGAATGCTTTTAAATTTCATATGAGGAGCTTTGTATATATTTAGAACTTTAGCTCAATATCTCTGTTCATTTCACCAGTGTTGATGCACATAGCTCTTGTTTATCTATTTTCTTTGTTATGTATCAATTCTTTCATGAATATATTCCAATTTATTACTGATTTTCCTGTTTTAGATCCTAAGATTCTTAGGGAGTTTTTATTGTCATTGAAAAAAGTTGCTAAAATATTTTCATACTTATTTCCTATGGTACAGGTGGGTGAAATTCTCCAGGATTTTCATGTAGTAGTGAAATTTCCGAGTCTTAGAACACGTCTGCAACTTTAATCCTCTAAACTGACCACATCAATTTACTCACACATCAGCAGTGCAGAAAAATTTCCCAGTGTCTGTATTCTGCCAATGTTTGTTATCACTGGACATTAAAATTTTGTGATATGATGAAGTGGTATCATTTTGATTTTTATTTGTATTTTCTTATATTCAGCATTTCATTTAGTTTCCATTTGTTGTAAAATTAGACAAATTTTCATGTACTGCTTGTTATTCATGTGTTATTTGTCACTTGAATTGGTTGCTCTTGTTATTTGCTTTTGTATTTACTTGTTTTCTTATTTATTGGATTTATTTACATGTACTGCATACAATGTCATTGACTACAAGATGGAAGCATCATTTTATAATCTGTGGATTTTATTTCCATTCATTATATTTTTAAAATGTTTTTATTCTCTTTTTTTTTATAGAAACCTGATAAGCAATATCTGCTATCTTTATTTTTTGTTCCTGGGGATGGGAGCATGGCTATAGTTGAAGCTGACTAAAAAGCTTCTCATCACTAATCTGTTGCCTAATCTGGCCTGTAGACCCCCCCAGTTCCTGAGGTACTCACTCAGGATGCTTGAAGATGCAGCTGGCAAGTGTTCAAACAGTGGCAGTATTTACTCTAATGCCTCTGAGCAGGGCACAGGTGACCTGGTACAAGCTGTTAACAAACTTAGGGCACTAAGCTTTCTGCTTGTTCCAAAAGTGATACTACTAGTCCTATCCCTCCTTATAAATCCATATGTAGCATATTATTTTTCCTGTCACGATGTTCAAACTGCTGTTAGTAAAAGTGGAAGTTATATCAACATTTCTCCACTCATTAGATCACAGTTCCCTCTGCTGGACAGCAGGTACTGTGCCTACCAGAGTACACTCCACTCCACTCCACCCTAAATTCTTAGCTGATCTGCATTGCAGTCACTATTTCCTGGGCCTGAAGTGACTCTCAGGGTGAGTAACTTCAGAGTTACTAAAGAGGGATGGTCATTGCATTTTGGAGATCCAGAAAATATGAGGATTTCTATTCTCTGGTTCAGGCAACCCAGACAATGGAATGCTTAAGGGGGCTTCCCATTGTAGCACTATTTAAATCCACTGGGAGATGCTGGGAATTTGTCTTGCAGCAACTTGCTGCTCAGAACTCAAGTCTTTCACTTGTTTAGACTATTTGTTTGGTAGCAGGATTTACATTCTTAGAATATGCTGGACTTTTCTTTTTCAGCCTGCTGAAGGAGACATCCCTTTCTCTTACTAAGTAAGCCCCATCTCATTTAGTGATGGTCACTTTATTTTTGTTATTTCGTTTGCTTTTCTAAATACCAGTATTTCTGGCTTTTACCTTTTCTTGAATTTCGCTGCTGTGAGCTCCTATGATCTTCCGATCTCATCATGTACCCACATACCCGATGATTTGGTCTAAGACTGTGGTGCAGGTTGTAAGAGCTGTGTCTAGTCTGCCATATTGAAACTCTCGTATCTCCTTGTTTTGTTGAGTATTCAGTTGTTAAGGCTTAAAGTTACTCCTGTAAGAATAATGCATCATTTTTAATCTGGTTGTTTTTAAGATCTTACTTCATGTATTTAGTTTTCAGCAGTTGTACTAGCACGTGTCTAGGTTTGGAACTTCTGTATGTTTTACTCAGAGTTTGAAGAGCTTCTTTTATCTGTGGGTTGATGTATTTTGTTAGTTTTAGAAATTCATGACAATTATTTCTTAAACATTATCTTTGTTACAGTCTCTCCTTTCCTGAAATTTCACATATGCAAACATATATAATTATATAGGATCGACATGTATATATACACTCATATATCTTTTGATTTGATCCATGTATTTTACTCTGTTTTCTTTAGTTTGTATTTTGTTTTCACTATTTCCATTTACTGATTTTACATTTTTACTATCTTTGGTTTGTATAATCTATAATAAATACATCATTATATTATTAATTTTCAACGTAGTAAATTACAGTGCATTATATTTTATAAATTTCAACCATCTGTTAAAAATTCTTCATACTCTTATTTAAAAAAGTCATTAATCTACTTGCTTAAAAAATCTTTATTACTAATGCCAATATATCAGTCATTGTAGATCTGCTTATATTTTTTCACTTATATGATTCTGTCCCTTGACACATATCAAAAATTGTATTGACTGTAGGATATTTATATAAAAATTATGGAGGCTTTCAATGACAAGTTTTGCAAAGGAACATTCTTTTCTCCTTCAACTGGACAGAAAGAATGGGACCAGATAAATGTAATCAATGTCTGAGTTGAGTTGGCCCTAGCCTGGATTTCTGATAAGGTGCAATCCACTGCTGTTTAACTTCCCATTCCTGGGGTGTAGCCATCCAATGTTTTCAGGTGGTAGAATTGTGTTTATCCCTGGTGCCTCTCCAGGTGAGTACTCAGCTTCCCTAGCTTCAGAATTTGACAAATGTTGACAATAAAACCAGCTGAGCATGTTTTATCCCTACACACTTTCCAACTGTTAAAAGCTCTTCTGGTTTCCTTTCAGTAAGTTTAGCACAAAATGTATACACATACAATAGAATATTATTCAGTCTCATAAAAGAAGGATCTCCTGCTATATGCAGCAACATGGATGAACCTAGGAGATGGTATGCTAAGTGAAATAAGCAGGTCGCAGAGGGACAAATGCTGCATGATTGCTCTTATATTACGAGTCACAATCAACTTCATGGAAATAATAGAGTTAAAGAGGGGTTTCCAGGGGCTAGAGGGAAAGGGAGATGGGGAGTTGTTATATAAGTTGAGTGAGTCCTATAGATCTGCTGTGCAAAAGTGTGGCTATATTTAACAGTAATATATAACTACCTAAAGATTTTGCTAATGAGTAGGTCTTTTGTTCAGGTTCCTACCACAAAACCAAACCAAAACAAAAATACATAGAGGCATGAGCAAATGTCTGGAATTGGTGAATATATTTGTTACCATAGTTGTGATGGTTTCATATCTGAATTCATACAATTTGTTAAAATTGTACATATCTGTTAAATATATGTATTCTTTTGTATATTTAGTATACTTTAATAGAACTGTTTTTTAAAAGGAAGGCAGGAGGGGGCTGGGGATTTAGCTTAGTGGTTTCACCTCCTGCTGCGCAAGCTCAAGGACATGAGTTCAATCCCCAGTACCAAAAAAAAAAAAAAAGGAAAAAGAGAAGAAAAGATACTTCACATAGAGTTGACTTTTTATTTATTTATTTATTTATTTATTTATTTATTTATTTTGGCATGCTGGGGATTGAACCTAGGGCCTTGCACATGCTAAGCACACCTTGTGCCACTGAGCTCTATCTCCAACCTCGGAGCTGACATTCAGGATACAGAGAGGGGTTATAAGCTGTGTCTAGAAGCTGAAAGAGGCTAGAAATTGATTTTTCATAGGAGAATCCAGAAGGAACACAGTCCTGTTGCTAGCCTTGGTTTTAGTTTCATAGACTCATTTTTGGACTTCTGACTCTATGAGAAGAAATTTGTGTGGTTTTAATCTACTAAGTTTGTGTCAGTGAATATCAGTTTATTGTTATGATAGCAATAAAGTGTTACAGTTAGCTTGTGATTACAAATTCTCTGGGATATTCCAACTGGTTTTTGCAAACCAAGCAGAGGCTTGAAAGAAATCTTTCTGCCACTCCTCCTTTATGGTTCTGGGTGCCTATAGAAGTTTAAATCTAACTCCCTACTTTCAAGGTTCAAAATTTTCTCTCCCACTCTCCTGCCATTGTGAAAAACAAATACTTAGGGTTTTTTGCATGTCATGTGATACTTCTAATCATCCTGGCAAACCTCAGTTCACTTACTCATAGTTTTAGTTGTGCCTCATTCAGGGTTTCTAGGGGTTGGTAGAAAAAAGAGACAGAATCTTAAATAAATAAATAAATAAATAAATAAATAAATAAATAAATAAATCTTTAAAAAACCTAATAGTTGTACTGATACCCACACACGAGGATTGTAAGCAGTCAGTATTATAGTCATGATAAAGATGATGATTGTGATCATGATTGTGATGATTTCTTTTTCCAGCTAGCTGAATTAATTATTCTCTCCTCTGCTTCCACACTAAATGTCTAAATCTATGAATCTAAGTAGTGCTATATTGTATACTCACAGAAATCACATTGAAGATCATAATTTGTATGGAAATTTTTTAAACTTGTATGATTTATTTTAGAACAAAATAACTAATTGAAAACTATTATTTAAAGTGTATCCATTTTATATCTTCATCTTCAAAAATATCTGTTTCAATTTCTTCCTTATTTTGACACTTTAAAACCACAAGAGCGAAAGATTGATGTAGACTGATGGAAAGTGCATTTTAGAGTTAAAATTTTGTAGAAATCGATTTGTGATCTGCACCTTCAGACTGAACTTCATATTAAAAGGGTATTAAGTCAGAGTCACAGCATGGTCTAGAAGTAAATGGGCTTTGCAGAGCAGTGGAAATCTGAAGGCTGAAACATTAATCAGTGACATATGGAAAAAGACTCTAATTTCTATGTTCAGAGGAGGCCTTAGCTTGGTGATGCTGAGTTTTAAGAACAATGAAAACCCGCTATAACTCTCTGAAAGAAAAATGCATGGACATCAGTGTTAGTCTTTTCAGAAAATAAAGTCAACCTAGAGTTTAAGATGATAGCAGGATAGCAAGAATTTAATTTCTTACATTCGGCAAGATGCTAGTTGTAATGACAATGCAACTAGCAACTAGATGTCCTGGGAGGGCTAAAGCCATATATCATTAGAAATCCTGCTATGCTCCTGTCCTGTGTTGCCACTCTGTATTTAATATGTTTTTGTGTAATTTGCTAAACCAATTGCTGATTTAATCTAACCTTGTAGGAGTCTTATGAGAAGGGCTATGGAGTTTTATGCAGCACTCCATATAGTTATTATTAACCATATTTAGATAAATAATAAGATCTAACTACTATAAATAAAATACACTGCAGTTCTGTTTTTTTTTTTTTTCTATACAACTGACTTGAAGACTCATCTGTAAATAATTAGTGAAGCCAGAGCAGATGGGCAAATAAATTTTCTCTTTTCTGATGTGGTTGGTATTTATTTTTTATCATTGCCATTCAGATTCTGCTGTGTAATTCTGGGCTAATATTTGCACCTCATGCTGTATGATTTCAGTTTCAAAAAAATAAATGAACCTCAAACTACATCAATTTTTAAAAAGGAGCTGTTTCAGCTTCTGCAGCCAGAAAGTCAATCAACCAAGATTTAGGCACAGCTGGATCAGAAATCTCAGCTGTTGTCCAGTCCTCCACACCCTTTCCTCTCTTCCTCCATTTGACTCTTTGTTCTCTCCCTCTCTTCTCTCCACTCCTTTTATTTTTATACTGGGGGATTGAACTCTGGACCTTGCACTTGCAAGGCAGGCAGCAGAACCACTAAGCTAAATCCCCGGCCCCATCTCCACTCTGCCCTCTCTCTTGCATATCTTGACTCTGTTTTCCTCAATATGGATTCATTTTCATGTGATTTATCCTCCCTACCCTCTGTCAGGAATCAGTACCAGAAACTCAAGATTTAGATGGTACTTAAAGCTCTTGACTCCAGAGCAGGAGCAATACTCTTCTTTTCAAGTACCCACGTATCAGACCTTAGAGATAATCTGACAGGGCCATAGTGATCTAATCACTGTCATCAGATATATGAAATGCTCCTTTCGGCTGCCCCATGGTGAATTCTCTTTACTGTGGCAAAGTAGTGAGCAAGGTCCACCCTGCCCAAACTACAATGAAGGTATTCCTCATAGTCAATTGGAGAAATTTTATAAGAAGGTAGAAAGTTATACTAGGTAAGAAATAAATAATCAGAAAAAATAACCTATTTGATTCTCTTATATCCCATACTCTTCTGTGTTGGAATAGTCTTTGTATGGGCCCCTTATGAAATATGCAGAGTTTTCAGCATGTTGATTCAGATTCTAAATACTGTCTGCATTAATTCTGTCTTTATTATTTGTTATAATGTCAGTTCTCCAAATATGCCTTGACCACATAGAAAGTAAGAAGGGCATTTTTCCTCCAATGTACTTTGTAGAAATACCTGCTGACAATTACTCTGGATGATATGATGATATCTCTCTTCTTGCAGTTGAGTGTGTTGTAGTTTGGTGGTTGCTTTCTATTTCGAGGAATTTTTGGTGATTGATTTAAGGCAGGTACAACTTTGGACTCTGCCAACCACTGATCTAAGGCAAGTTGCAATCTTCCCAAATTATCTGAGTTTGGCTTTTTGTATAATCTGATTAAAATTTTATGCCCTTGTCATATCTCCACTTAGGCACATTTCTGTTGCTTACAAAGTACCTCATTAAGTAATATGATAGTTTAGATTCCTAATTCTAGGGCTGGTATAAACAAACTTCTCTGTGATAAGTAGTATGTAATGAGGATGCTGCTAATTTCTGATTGGCTATTCATCTTTGGTCTATAATTCAATCAGTGATAAACAATCAGAAGTTGTATATTTTAATAACTTTGCTTAAAGATGAAATAATGTTTAATTACCTTAATTAATGCAATGATTTATTTTTAATACAGAACAAATTTAGGAAACAATATATAATGGTTTCTCATTCAATATGGTTGAAGAATATCTGCACACTATTTATTGCAAATCATTGGAAAACTTTTCATGCTCCATGTTCCACAGTGCAGAGTTGAGACAAGTGGTCCAGGATGAGGTGAGAACCCCATCAGCACCAGTGCCTTCTACATTACTCCTACAGTCTCTGTGCTCATCTACTTATCAGTACATGCTACAAGATTCAATTCTTCTGATAAAAAGATACGTGCTACCCTTAAAGCCTCTTAAATAAAATCACCAGCAGCTCAGCTATTTTACTATTTCTCTTCTCACTTCTTCTATTGTGAAGGTTACAACAGTAGTGGCAATGCTAAAAATAACAGACCTTTGTTACTCATTAAAATATGTTTTTGATTATATAGGGTTTCTTATTATATATGTGAGTTGATATAATTCTATGGCACAAAAAGTTTAAAAGAAGCATAAATTTCCTTTTCAAGTTATCATTAGAAAACTATCATTAATACTTTGAGGATCTTTTCTCTCTCTCTTTTCTGGCATGTAACTGGCATGATAAGTGCTGATTTGTCATTACTATCTGAAAGTACGAGGAATGAATTTGTTGAGGTAATCTACTAAATTTTGTATAAGATAAAAGTCATGGTGTGTAGTTTCAGAAAGTATTATTTGTGTCATGATTAAATTTTAATTATTAAAAATTTTATATTTTAAGTGTTTTCTGCCTATCTGAACAGTTATGTTTCCCAGTTTTGGAAACATATTTTGGATTGTCTCTTTTTCTTCTCTCTGGTTGGGTCCCTTAGTTGAATCATTTTTCTGTGTGTAACTTACTAAGGCCCAGGTAAGCATACTACTGTTGTTTATCAAGCCCTGTAGTCCCTGTAGCTGTGTGGTCTGTAGAATGAACTCTACAAGCTGTAGTAGTAGGCATTCTGTCAGTTTCCTTTCAAGGCATCTTGACATTCTCCCAGTGTCATAGGTATAGAGGACTCCAACTGTCTATCTGTCCAGTTATTCTGAAGGACAATAAAGATCAGAATTCCTTCAAGAACATTAATGCTGACCAGCTATGTGCTTCCTCATTCAATCTGTTAGATCTTTCAGAACAAGTGCTCTTTAGGAAACTTACTAATTTCCTCCTTCCTTGTTTCTTTTCTATTAGAATCCAGGCTCTCATGTGGAACAGACATGGAAAATTTTATACAGATATTTGTGTTTCAATGATGGACCTTTTTTACTCCCAACAAGTCATACCCAGTTTCTAACTGAATCCTCAATAAGAATCCACTGGAGTGGTCTTAGAAGGGTGTGTGGGACTCTCCAGGCCTCCACACTTCCCAGAATTCACCCATAATATAAGTTTTTGTTTAATGTTTGCAGCAACTCCATAAGAAATATATATTTTATCACCACTTAGTTGTTTATAGAACTTTTAGCTTAGGAGAAAATTGAACTAAAAAATAAATGTCATTATCTGTTTCAGCCCATATTAGATATCTAAATCACAATATCTGTCTCTTATGAATTGCCATAATGCTTTACAGTTATTCTCAGTACATAAATGGAAACAGCTGTTGCTTTCAGAGTTTGGGCTCAAAATTTCTATAATCTTTGATGTGTGGTCATCTGCTCAGTCATTCAGTACCCCTGAACATCAGTTTCAAAGGGATTAGAATAGACCCTTTATGTCCCAGTTTTACTTTGAGGATCAAATGAGAGCCCATATGTAAAATCATTTTGAAAACTGCAAAGGCTTCTGTGAAGAATAATAACATATTTAACTACTCCTTCTCTGGAGACTTTTTCCCTGTCCAGGTTTTGTTCTTATTTTGTTCTCCTCCCTTATTACTTTGTATAGCAATTACATTTTGTATCTGGGTCATCTCTAATTGACCTGTAGGTTCCTGTGGACTGGGAAAGTACCTTACTGTTCCCTCAAAATCTCAATCTGTACTTGAGACGTAATGAAGAAAGAAAGAAATAATTGAAAGCCATGTCATACCCCTGCCAAACTCCTCCAGTAATCTGAACTGTGTTTAGAAAAAAGATTAAATCCAACATCCAGATCATGGTCTATAAAACCCTTATGAATAATCCTAGCTTACTTTTTCCAGCCATATTTTGTCACTTCTTGTCCTACAGTCCTCTGCACCTTCATATGCTTTGATCACACCAAGCAGATGCTAAGAATACCTGTGTTCACTTCTGAGTATTTTTTTTATATATTTCATATAGAAGTCTTTCTTCCTGAACATCTCAGGATGATCATTCATAGCTAAAACAAAATCAACCCCAGACTGCATACAAACACCATGAGCTTTGAAGTATGCTTGGTGACATTTCATTTCATGCTTTAAGACCAAAAAAAAAAAAGCATAATGTTACCCATGTCTTCCCTAATGATTAATTTCTCATCTAAAAAAAAGAATAGGTAATTTAAAAAATTCCTTTCAAACCTCAGTCCATGATTTAATTTTAAGGGATAATAATGTTTTGTTTCTTTTTATTGATTAATTCTAGGCAGTATGGCACTGGGGGTAATATTCTACTGTGAGCTAATTCTATAGATCATTTCTTTTTGATGAGCTAGATGAGACAACCACAACTCATTTAACAACACCACTGTAATGGGGCTAATCCTATCAGTATTTTCCATCTTTAGGGGAATTTCAAGGGTCAGAAAAATCAATAATGATGAGCTTATCAGCAACTAATCTTTTCCTTGGAGTGAAAATAGATGCACCAGTGGGGAAGAGTGAGTTTCTTTAATGATCAACAGTTTCCCCACAGATGTTACTTCTTTTTTTCATGATCTGGTTGGTACTTATTATAGGGCTCTGACCTTTAACTGACTTTGCTTTCTTTCTTGAATTTTTTTTTTTTAAGATACTTGATTAGCCTTGGGGAAACCTGTACATAAAAGCTTTCTGAAATGCTTGCCTGATTATTTGCTGAAACTCTTAAGTAAGAAGCCATTTCTTCCTTTAACTTTTTCTGCCTGAAATTCCTGGGAATTGTTTTGTTTTGTTTTTATTCTTCTTGAGATATCCAATATTCTAGTATAAAGAAACTTATCTTGGGGCAATAAAGATTTGGATTTCATTGACTGGTTCTGCGACTTCTATGTCAACTTTCCTGAATCTTAAATTTCACCTTTTGAAGTCTTGCATATAGTTATGAAGTTTAGCAAGATAATATATGTCAAGCAGTCTACCCAGTTTCTGGTGCCCAGTAAGGACATGGGAATTTCAGGTTTCCAGTTCTTATGTTCCTTACCAATTTTCTACATTTAAGTATGAATTTCATGCTTCACTTTACCTTCTTTTAACTTTTAACTCACTTCATATTTTGTCTTTATTTGTAAATAGATTACCCTACTACCTTAATTGAACTTAGAATATTGCTACTTAACTAAAATGGTTAATTTAGGCATTTCTAGGTCAGAACACTTTCTGAATTATGTACATTTAAAAGAATACTTCAATTAAAAAGAAAAATTTAAACTCAACATTTGCCAATACTTTTTCATTAATCTGATATTTCTAATAGATCTGTTAAAATGAACTTGAAGAAAGTTGCCCATTTGTTCTCAGTCACAGTGGAATATGTGTGTTCTATTTAGAGGCAATATGTAGCAGTTTAAGACATACATGTGTAAATACCGAATAGTTTCTCTCTTGTGAGAAACTGAGTGTAAATAAAGATCAAAATGTATAATAGATAGTGTGAAATAGGAAGAAAAGGTCCAAAGGGGAAGGGGAAGTGGGAAGGGTAAGGGAAAAGAAAGAAGGGAAAGGATAAATATAAGAAAAGGAAAAACTGGAAACAAAGTCTTTGTAAATAGGAAGGAGTGGAGTGGTTGAAGGGAGGGCAGGACAATGGGGAAAAAATAAGAAGCGAGATATATTATGTAAAGTACAAATTCCCAATAATGAATGTCAGCATATTGAATACCTAAAATGTACCAATAAAATTAATGAATTTTAAAAAGAGGCAATATAATACAAGGTTAATGCAGAAATGTTGTTGCCAAGTTACTAGCATCCAAACACTGGCTTATTTGGTATGATCTTCAAACAGTTTCTTAATTTCTGGGTCTCAGTTCTTCAACTGTCAAGTAGAAATAAAAAATAGTGCTTACCTCATAGAATTTGCATGAGCAGTAACAGTGTGTCTGTGTACATATGTGTGTGTGTATGTGTGTGTGTTTGCGTAAATCTCATACTCCTAGAAAAGACCTGAACATAACAGCATAAAAATATTAGCTGCTATTATTATCATTATCATCTGTAGTACTGTTTATGCATTATGATGTCAATTGAAATAGATAAGATAATAGTGCGTTAAGCAACATGGAAATTTTATTTCTGGATCAAGTAATTTCAAGATGATAGATAATCATAAACTGGAAGAGCATCTCTACTCTAGGAGGTTGTTCAAAGACCCAGCTTTCATCTCTTCTTTTGATTTCTAGTTGCCTAGGTCAGAGGCAAATAAACTATCCATAAAGGTCTAACAAATATGTTTGCCTTGACAAATCATATAATTTCTGTTACCATCATTCAACTCTGCTCTTCCCCTAGACTATATAAATGAATATCCATGGCTGCATTGTAGATCCAGGCCCAGAATAATGCTCTTACTTAATCATGAATGTTACTCTCTTTCCATAGCCATTGTAGTGTATGAAAATAGGAAAGGAAGAAGTAGACAACATCATCTTTTTAAGCCCATCAACTGGAATTTGTACACTTCAATTGTCACTAATGTCCCACTGGTTAAAATTTAGTCATGTAGCCATGCATGGTCACAAGGAAACCTAGACGATGGAGTTTGTGGTTGAACTGAAAAATTCCCAAATATATTTTAGAGGATTCTTTTCCAAGAGCAAGAAGGAAGAATGGATATTAGCAAACAACAAATAGTTGCTACTATAAGTTTGACAAATGTTATAATAGTGATACTTTTTTTGTAGGTAAAAGTAATGGACAAGTATGGTCATTTAGAGAGTATTAATATACAAAGCATGTTCATGTCCCTTTATGAACCTGATACTCTCAAATTTCCTGCAAGGAAAATCTTATTATACTCAGTATTAAAAGATGAGACTAAGTCTCAGAAAAGATGAGATTTTTCTTATGGTCATACTGTTAATTGCTGATTGAATCATGCCTTCAATTTCAAACTCAATGTCCATCTCAATCCATTCAAACATCTATTAAAATGTTAAACTATTATTCATTTATTTTTTATTTTTAAAATTAAGTTTCTTGATACATTTTAGGTATGCATCATGGTCACATTTTACTTGGCTGCTATGGGGAAGTTATCAACCTCTGCTACTCTGGGAGGATACTAGAAACTATCATCAATAGAAATTACATTGAATGTATTCATTTTCCATTGCTGCTGTAACAAATTAATGGAACCTTAGTGGCTTAACAATACAAAGTTATTATTTTATACTTCTATAGGGCAGAAATCCCACTCCTGTTTCACTCAGCTAAATCAAGTAGTGCTATATTCCCTCTTGAGGGCTCTGAGGAGAATCATGTCTTTCCCTTTTCCATTTCCTAGAGGCAGCCTATAGTTTTGGATGGTGGCTCCTTTCTTCCAATTTCAAAACCAGTGACAGCAGATTGAGCATTTTTCATATAACATAGTTCTGGTGCGTGCTACTAGGGAACATTATGGATTTTAAGGACTCATATGAAGAGATTGGACCATGGTAAAATTTGAACTAATTTCCCCATCACAGGTCCATATCCTTAATTCTATCTTCACAGTCCCTTTATCATGTAAGATATGTTCATTTAAAAAAAAAGATATGTTCATTTATGTGTTTGTGGGATTAGGGTATAGATATATTATGTGACTATGGCTCTACTCACAACATTGGATAAACTCTTTTCCTATTTCCTTCACATCTTAATGATAGTGATTTAAAATTTGATATAAAAAGTATGGTATTTGATTCATGTATTTTGCAAAATACATAACAAAAGTAGAGCAATAAAATAGTCATCATTAGGATATAATTTTAGCATAAAGAAAAAGATTAGAAAAAATCAATAGCTTGATGCAAATAGATCTGGTTATAAGTTTTAGTCTACAAAACTTAAATACTATCTAGCATCAAACATTAAAATACCAAGGTCTTTTCTTCCTGATATATAGTTTACCTTCAGCATATAAAACCTGCCTTTGAGTAGATATGTAATGAAGAATATTAAAGTAAGTAAATGTAATTGCAGGGCTATATTTCTCATTATCCCACCTAAAAACTAAGCATGAATATGCTCTTAAGGGGAAAGCCAAATTTTCCATTTCTATGTACCTCCAAGTTCCTCTG
Source organism: Heterocephalus glaber (assembly GCF_053883595.1). Lineage (NCBI taxonomy): Eukaryota > Metazoa > Chordata > Mammalia > Rodentia > Bathyergidae > Heterocephalus > Heterocephalus glaber. The sequence goes on along the minus strand of NW_028258320.1, from coordinate 40,126,105 downwards.
TCCCTAACATGGGACCAGTTGTATGATTTCTTTTAAAACTGAAATCTCTCTGATATATAATTAGGGCCTTCAAGCTACATAGATCTTTTATATCAGACTCTACAATCTAAGCACAATTTTTGACACTTAACATGGTATAACAAATCTGGATTTTTAGATGTAAATTCGCCAGAGTAATCATTTTGAATCACCAACTAAAGCATACTACCAGTGATAATCCTATTTGTACTTAGCGTTCTGCTCCAGCAAACATTTATTAACCCTTAAAGGCAAACATACAAGAGCATTTGATTTGATATTTGTGCAGACAATAATCTACAGACATCTACAGAATGAGTTAAGTTCACAAAGACAAAACTTAACAGTGCATTTTATATACTAGGGGCATAGTATACTTGTCCCCATTGTATTTTCCAGTAAATCCTTCCTAGGTAAAAACTTCAGAATATTTTTCATGAATTCTTCAAGTGAAAGAATGCCATCAGTTAGGATATCCTTGGAAGTAATTTTTATTAATGTAGAATACAGGTAGACAGATAGCTTTTTAAATAAGGCAACAGCAGAATAAAGAACCAGTTGATATTTGGCAATTTCCCAAGGATCTGTGTTCAGTTGAAGATCACATTTGGCTTTTGTACTAAAAATGTGTGCAGAACATACAATTGTATAGTCCTAAAGTTTTGAATCAAGAATTGTAAATCAACAGGGCTAGAGACGATCTTGGGCATTGCAGTCAATTCATTATTAAGTGCAGCTATGTCTCAGAATAACTTGGGGGATTCCTTTTTTCCCCCTAAATTCTTTTATTGGTACATTTTAGTTATGCAATACGTTTACATTTATCATTGGGTGCTTGTACCTGTACATGATGTATCTTGGTTTTTATTTTTTTCCCCATTACTTGTGTGCCCTTCACCCCCTCCACCCTTCCCTATTTACATAGACTTCGTTTCCATTTTTTTTTCTTTTCTCATAATTTTTCCTTCCCCTTCTTTCCTTTCTCCTTCCCCTCCCACCACCCCTACCCCTTTGGACCTTTTCTTATTTCAAAGTATCAATTATTCATTATTAATCCTTATTTACACTTTCAGTTTCTCACACTAGAGAAACTATTCGGTATTTACATGTGTGCTCTATTTATTTCACTTAAGAGTATGGCCTTAATATGCATCCATTTAGTTTCTTGTTCTTTATGGCTGAGTAGTGCTCCATTTTATAAAAAAACCCACATCTTCTTGATCCAGTTTCCGATTGATGGACACTTGGGCTGTTTCCAAACTTTAGCTATTACAAACTGTGCCGCTATAAATATGGGTGCACATATATCACTGTGGTATGATTCTTTTGGGAAGATACCCAGTAAGGGGAATAGCTAGGTCAAATGGGACCTAGTTCTTTGAGGTGTCTCCATACTGATTTCCACAGTGGTTGCACCAGTATGCACTCCCACCAAAAATGGAGAAGGGTTCCTTTCTTCCCACACCCCCACCAGCATTTGTTATTGGTTGATTTCTTGATAGCTGCCATTCTTTCTGGGATGAGGTGGAATCTCAGTGTTGTTTTCATTTGCATCTCTCCAATGACCAGTGATATTGAACATTTTTTCATATATTTATTTGCTATTTCTACTTCTTTGTTTGAGAAATGGTTCATTTCAGATGCCCATTTTTGAATTGGGTCTTTGAATTTGGGGGATCTGATTTTTTACACTTTTTTATATATTCTAGATAGTAGTCCTTTGTCTAAGGTACAGCTGCTAAAACTTTTCCTCACATTGTAGGTTGTCTCTTAGCTCTGTTGGTGGTTTCTTTTGCACTGCACAACCTTTTTAATAAGATGAGATCCCAGTTGTTTCCTGTGCTACTGACATTTTGTTCATAACGTCTTTTCCTATGCCAATGTCTTCAAGAGTTCTACCTAACTTATGTTCCAGCAAGTTTAGTGTTTCTGTCTTAATATTTAGATCTTTAATCCACTTCAATCTTAATTTAATACATGGTGATAGGTATGGGTCTAGTTTTAATCTTTGGCAGGTTGAGATCCAGTTTTTCCAACACCATTTATTAAATAGGCTATCTTTCCTCCATTGAGGGTGGTTGGCTCCTTTGTCAAAGATGAGGTGGCTGAGTATGTCTGGAGTTGTTTCTGCATCTTCTAACTTATTCCACTGATCCCCAGGTCTGTTTCTTTGCCAGTACCATGCTGTTTTTATTACAGTAGCTTTGTAGTGTAGTTTCAAGTTGGGGATTGTGATACTCCCTGCCATATCTCTGTTGCCTAGAATTGCTTTTGCTATTCTAGTTCTCTTCTGGTTCCAAATGAATTTTTGGATTGTTTTCTCTAGTTCTGTGAAATGTATTGTTGGAATTTCAATCAGCATTGCATTAAATTTATATAGTAGTTTTGGAAGTATGGCCATTTTCACTATATTAGTTCTTCCTACCCAGGAACAAGGGATGTCTTTCCATTTTCTTATATCTTCTTCAAACTCCTTTTTCGGAGTGCTGTATCTTTCAGTGTAAAGATCTTTTACTTCCTTTGTTAGATTGATTCCTAGATATTTCATTTTATTAGATGCTATTGTAAAAGGAATTGTTTCCCTAATTTCTCTCTCAATGAGTCTGCTATTTGTGTATAAGAAGGCTATTGGTTTTTGAGTGTTGACCTTATATCCAGCTACTCTAAGGAATCTGTCAATTAAGTCTAGAAGTCTTTTGGCTGAGTTTTTTGGGTCTTCCATGTAAAGTATCATATCATCAACAAATAGTGACATTTAACTTCTTCCTTTCCTATCTTTATTCCTTTTATTTCTTTCTCTTTTCTAATTGCTCTGGCTAATTTTTCCAGAATTCTATTGAACAGGAGTGGTTATAGTGGGCATTTTTATCTTGTTCCTGATTTTAGTGTGAAAGTTTTCAGTTTTTGACCATTTAGTATGATGTTGGCTGTTGGTTTTTCATAGATAGTCTCAATCAGGTTGAGATACAGACCTTCTACACCAATTTTCTGTAGGGTTTTTATCATGAATGGGTGTTGGATTTTGTGGAATTCCTTTTCTGCATCTATTGAGATAATTGTATGGTTTTTGTCCTTGACTCTGTTAATACAGTGTATTACATTTATTGATTTATGAATGTTGAAGCATCCTTGCATCCCTGGGATAAATTCGACTTGGTCAGGGTATATGATCTTCTCAGTGATACTCTGTATTCTGTTTGCCAGTATCTTGTTGAGGATTTCTGCATCTATGTTCATTAGGGAGATTGGCCTGTAGTTCTCTTTTTGGGTTGGGTCTCTCCCTGGTTTTGGAATCAAAGTAGCACTTGTTTCCAATGAATTTGGAAGCCTTGCTTCCCTTTCAATTTCCTTGATGAATTTAAAGAGTAGTGGTGATAGTTCTTCTTTAAATGTCTTGTAGAATTCAGCAGTGAAGCTATCAGGACCTGGGCTTTTCTTTGTTGGTAAATTTTTTATTACATTTTCGATTTCACTCATTGTAACTGGGGTGTTTAGAATTTTTATATCTTCTTCATTTAATTTTGGCATTCATATGTATCTAGGAATCTGTCCATTTCTTCTGTGTTTTCTTTTTTATTAGCGTACAGGTTCTTGAAGTAGGATTGATGATCCTCTGGATTTCTCCTGGGTCTATTGTGACTTCACCTTTTTCATTCTTATTAATTGCATGGATTTGAGCCTTTTCTTTCCTTTTTTTGATAAGGTTGGCTAAAGGTTTATCAATTTTATTTATTCTTTCAAAAAACCAAACCTTTGATTCATTGATTTTTTGGTGTCATTCTCTTAGCCTCCATTGCATTGATTTCTGCTCTGTTCTTTATAATTTCCTCTCTTGTATGAGCTTTGGGTTTGTTATGCTATTCTTTTTCTAGGAGCTTGAGGTTCTCCATTAGGTTATTTACCTGAGTTCTCTTTGTTTTCCTAATATGGACATTCACTGCTATGAATTTCCCATGTAGAACTGCTTTCATTGTGTCCCATAGATTCCTGTATGTTGTACTGGCATTATCATTTACTTGTAGAGACTGTCTAATTTCTTCTTTAATTTCCTCTGTGACCCATTGGTTGTTCAGGAGGGTGTTATTCAAATTCCATGTGTTTGTGAGAGTTTTGCAGTTTCTTATGATATTGATCTCCAATTTTATTGCACTATGGTCTGATAATATACAGGGGGTAACTTCAATTCTTTTACATTTACTTAGACATGTCCTATGAGCTAGCATGTGGTCTATTTTGAAGAATGACACGTATGCTGCTGAAAAGAATGTGTATTCTGATTTTGTGGGGTGGAACACTCTGTAAACATCTATTAAGTCCATTTGTTCAACAGCTTCATTTAGTTCTAGAATTTCATTGTTAATTTTTTTTGTCTAGGTGATCTGTCTATTTGTGATAGTGGGGTATTGTGGTCCCCCACTACAGTTGTATTAGTGCTAATTTGGTTTTTCATGGCCATTAGTATTTGTTTTGTATAGTTGGGGGCATTCGTATTTGGTGCATATATATTTAGGATTGTCATCTTTTCCTCTTGGATTGTTCCCTTCACAAGGATGTAGTGACCATCTTTGTCTCTCTTAATTAGTTTTGGTTTGAATCTACTTTGTCTGCAAATAAGATTGCTACCCTTGCTTTTTTCTGGGTTCCTGTCACATGGAGAACAGTTTTCCATCCTTTTTCTTTTAGTCTATGAATTTCTTTTTGAGTTAGGTGTGTTTCTTGTATACAGCATATTGCTGGATTTTGCTTCTTAATCCATTCTGTCAGTCTATTTCTTTTGATTGGTAAATTGAGGCCATTAACATTGATAGTTATAATTGATAGATATTAATTCATCCTTGTCATGTTGTTTAACTGTTGTTGGCTCTTTTATTTCTCATTTTTTTCCCCCTTTCCCTTTAGTGTCTTACCTTGCCTGGTGGCTTCCCTCTGTTGGGCCTCATGGTATTGTGACCTTTAATATCTTTTCCTAGGATATTGCTTAGAATTGCTTGGAGTGCTGGTTTGGTGTTCATGAAATTTCTCAGGTGTTCTTTGTTGTGAAAGTATCTAATTTCCCCATTGATTTTGAAAGATAATTTTGCCAGATAAAACAGTCTAGGTTTGAAGTTATTTTCTTTTTGGGTTTGAAATACTTCACTCCAGGCTCTCCTTGATCTGAGGGTTTGTGTTGACAAGTCTGCCACGATTCTGATGGTCTTTCCTTTGTAGGTGATTTGTTTCTTTTCTCTAACTGCCTGTAGGACTTTGTTCTTCTGTTGGGTTTCTGGGATCTTGACTATTGTATGTCTAGGTGTAGAATTTTTTTGATCATGAGTAGTGGGAGTTCTATATGCCTCACTTATCTGTATGTTCAATTCTTCACCTCTGTCTGGGAAGTTTTCTACTATTACTTCTGTGAACAGTTTTTTTTATGTCAAGTGTACTTTCTCCTGCTGTTTCGTGGACTCTTATCATTCTTATGTTATTCTTCTTTGCATCATCTAGCAGCTGCTGGATTGATTTCTTGTGGTCCCTTACCATTTTTCAGAAATCTCCGTTTTCATGGTCCTTAGCCACAATCCTTTCTTCTATATCTGATATTGTATCTTTTGATTCTCTTAATGTGTTCTGCTTGCTTTCAGTGGAGTATTTAATCTCCTGAATATCTGTTTGAATCTGTTTCATGGTTTCCATTTCTTTCTTATGCTGGGCATTCATTTCTTCTAGCATGTTTCTGATCTTGTCTATTTTTTTTAATCAGTTTCTGTTCTAGAGTCTCTAATCATGTCTTTCACTCTGTTCACCATCTTTGTAGTTATCTGGGAGATTATTTCTGCTTTGAATTTTTCTAGAGCCTCATTCATCATTTTACTTCCTGTGCTATCAGTTCAGGGTGTCCAGGTGGTTGATTATCAGACGTTTCCACCTCATTTCCCCCAGAATTTGCCTTTTGTGGGGTGGAAGTCTGAGTTTGTGCCTTGCTTAAATGTCTTCTCATTTTTGTTTTTGGTACTGTCCTTGGTTTAGTTCCTGGGTTGATTCTTTGAAGTTGCTTATTATAAATATCTTTGTTGATATATTTAGAACCCTTATGGAATGATTGCTTCTTAGAGGTGTCTTCCAGATATAGCTGGTCTTTAGGTTTTGAGTCTCTAATGGCTCTGAGGCTATCTCATTTTCATTATACCAGGAAGGACAACTGATTAGATGAATCACAACCCCTTAGGCCAAGTGCTACAATCATCAACACAATAGCCTCAAGTACCTCTTAGAAAATAACAGTTAGTGGTAGCTATTAATCTATGAACTTTAACTGTGTGAATTAAATCAAAATTGAGGACCAACCCAACATATGTTTATAGTGGATAAACTCTTCAATATAGCAACTTCGCCCTTTGGGATAGGGAGTTAGAAGGAGTTGGGGAGGGAGGAATAGATAAGTAGAAGGATAGCGGAAGGTTAGCAGTGAGGCCAGAGGGCACAGGCAAGGGAAGGAAAGAGAAGAAAAGATAAATAAAGAAGAAATACAAGTTAGGGCCAGAACAAGAACACAAAGGGGAGATGAAGAACAATGTGGAACAGCAAGGGAGCGAGGCAGAGAGAGAGAGAGAGAAAGAAAAGAGAAGATAAAGAAAAAAAGGAAAAATCAAAATTTTAAAAGAGTACACAAGAAGAAAAAAAAAAAGTAAGAGCAAAAAAATAGTGGTAATGTTGAAAACAGCAAAAGATAAAAATGAAGGGCCTCCTTCAGGGTATGTTTCTGCTGTCGCAATAGACAAGGTGGGCAGCAGTGTGCAGTTATAAGTCAATGAGTCTCAGTAAGCTTGTCACAGACCCGTGAGATTCAGGCAGATTTCTGGTGCAAGCCCCAAGTTGAGCTGACCTGTTCTCCTGCAGGGCTGCACTCTGCAAGGTTCTATTGCAGGTTCCAGCTGCCTTTCTCCTGAAGGTAGTCCAGAAGGTAGTCCAGGTTCTGATGGGAGGTGATGATCCCTCCAACTTACCAAGCACAGTGGTCTGGTGTGCCTTTATTGCAGAGATTCTCTTCACTTTTCCAGTGGGGTTGTTTTCACCAGGGAGCCTGAGATGGCTTTTATGTCCCTCTGTGCCTCTGTAGTGTGGAACCAAGTAGCTGCACAGACAAGAGGCCAGAGGCCTGGGGGAGGGGCTGTTGTTGCAGGCACCCGCTGTGGCCAAGCTGGTGGCTGGTGGGCATGTCCAGGGTGGGGGTCCTCACCGTGTCCGTGTCTGTGTCCCAGTCGCAAGTGCTTGGGGGATTCTTTAAAAAATGAAGATTCCTGTGCCCTACCACAGACAGACAGAATCAGAATTTTGGGGGGATGGGAACAGAATACTGAAATATGTAGCAAAGAGTGCACATAAAAGCTCAAAATCAGCCTCATCTACAACATTACTGATGATAAGGTTATTAAGTTTCTGCTTCTGCATCTCCAGAGATGAGAACTCATTAGCTCTGGAAGCAGTTGTCAGACCATATTATTTCTACATATTATTTCTCAACATTCAGTCTTAATCTGTTCTGTATGCTAATCTATAGCACGTAAGACTAGAAAGTGCTGTGACTATGTTCTCAAGATTTCCTTGCAACTAAAGTTCTGGATGTAGCATACTTTTTACCAGTTTGCATCAGATTTGAAGAAAGAATTGAGGAATAAACCTGTTATCTGTGGCTCTTGATTGTCAGTCCTACCCTGTTGGGCTGTGATTTTCCAGTGACAAATTCCAGTGCTCATTTTCCAGTCTTTTGATGTCAATATTAGTGGGTATAGTGATGGTTTATTAACCTGACTTAATCTTTGGGTTGCTGATTGGGGTTTCTGTTTCCTAGTGTGGCAGTACTCACAGACTGCTGCACAGTGAAGTCCCAGGGGTTGTACTTTCCTTAGGGTGCCTGATCTGTGTTTTTCTGGTAAATTTCTAAGAGTTCAGCCACAGTCTGCTTCTTCAGTTCTTCAAACAATATTTTAATTCTGTCCTGCTTCATCTTAATTGTCAAGCGCAGTGGATTGAGTCCCCAAAAGAGGGCACTAAACTCATTGATAAATTAAGCCATCATGAATGGGTTATTAGAATGTGGGCTCCAGATGGAGGAAGTGGGTTCTGTTGGAAGAAGTGGGTCATGGGGATGTAACTATGGGACTATTTCTAGACCTTGGCCCCTTCCTCTCAGACTCTTACGCTCTCTGCCTCCCAGATGCTCTGAGTTGAGTATCTTCCTTCTACCATGCCCTTCTGTGATGATGGTCACCCATGGGCTAAAAATTCTGAAACTATAAGCCAAAAATAAAATATTTTCTTCTTTAAGTTGGGCATGTCAGGTATTTTGTCCCAGCAATGGAAAAGCTGACCAATACAAATTCTAATATTTAGGTACCGCAGCTAAGACAGTTTAATTTTGTGAGGAAGCTGTCATTCAGAGAGAGAAATGTTCTGGGCAAGGCCATACACTTTGCAAGTGGAAGGACTGAGACAAGAATCTAAGCAGCCTAACCCAATCAGATGCCTTTTTATTTGAGCATATACATCCAAGGGCAATAGAATTCATGTAGACCTTCTCATATCACTTAGTGAATGTTTTGTTAGTGTGTGTGTGTGTTTGTGTTTGTGTATGCCTGTTCCTAGAATATCCATATATATCACAAACTGAGAGGAAGTATGACTATAAATGCATAGCTGTAAATGCATAGTGCCTTGGTATGTTGAAAACAACTACCCTCTGTCATATTTCTTTGTATAAAAATCCCACACACATTTATAATTATTAACTGTTGACTATTTTTTAAAAACTGTTTAAGGAAATATAAATTTTAATTACTCTGCTTTTATCCTTTGATTATATACAACATAAATTTATACAATTAAAATAATACAAAATAAAATAGTAAAAATTTAAAGCCTGGGAAATTTAAAATATTAAAATGATACAGTATTCAACCTTTAACATCTTAGAATAATAAATTTACCAATTGATACCTTTCTGATGCAGATATCAGGGTAGGAAAAGGGTGACTGAATGTAAGTGGAGCTTGATTCTGAAGGGCTGCAAGAGAAAAATCAAGGAAATACAAGGCCTCCAGTGATCTCTAGTATGAGTTCATCACTTTCTCTTGATCTATCACAGTCTTCCCAAGGGAAAAAATGATAAATGAAATCAGTAATAGATTTTGTAAAGAAATTCTCACATATTTTAATTGAATTGTATGGTACATCTGGAGTACTTTGTTCAAGAAAGGCTTGACAAATCTGACAGGTGCTAATAAACAAATACTTTCAAGAGGAGGAACATGGATTAATATGGGAAAGAAAAGGCATAAATGTTAGGAGGAAATAGTTCTATTAACACTTTACAGTATTTACTCAATCTATTTTTATCAAGTGTCTATTATGTGCAAAACGTAATTAACAAAGATGCTATGTTAGCCTTCACTCAGCACCTTGCAGAAATCAAAAATTTCTGGCAGCTTTCAGAAAGATCTACTAAGCCTAGTCAAAAGAAAATCTGGCCAGCTGGGTGAGAATATTTCTAGGTGAACCTATGATAGCCTCTATTGATTACAGCTTATTTTTTGAAGAACTCAAAAGTCTTTGTTTAATTATTCAGTGTAGAATTTGGCCTGGGATGATTTGCCAAATTCTACTTTTGTAACATCACGCCATTGTCTCCTCTCTCTCTCGTGATTTTTAAGTCTTCTGTGATTGCTAGTTTCCTTAGTGTGAATCAATAATGTAATTTGTAAGAGTTCTCGATATCCTGGTTTATAGTTAAATAATTAATAAAATGAGTATTTAATGAGAACTTTGTGCTCCAATAGGCACTGAGGCAGAAGAGAATACAATGCTTGTGCTCAAAGTTTTGACCTTCCAGCTAAACAGTAATTAGTTACAATAAACTGGAGTGCTGTAGCTGCCTCCAGCAGATGGAAGTCCTCCCAGAAGTTGCTATATAGTTATCCAGGCCAGACCCCATGTGGAGCAACTGGAAGATCTTTTGTATCCTTCTCAATTACTTTAGACTTCAATGTCCTTATTGCAGCACTAGTTCTACCTTTTTTTCCTCAGACTGTCATGATTTCAAGAGAGAAAGTAGGTAATAACTGAGGATTTTTTTTTTATCATCTAACCCTGCACTCTCTTAATCAGTGTTTTATCACATTTTCATCTTGCTGTGAATATAGCTTAATGGTTCTCAATCTTCCTTTTCTGTTGCGTTAAGCATTTTTATAAGCCTTGTTCATTACAGAATCTAATCTTCTGAATTCTTGATATTGGTTTGAGCCATTCCTCTGTAGTCAGACATTAAACACATCTCTTTTTGAGGATCTAACATGTAAGACCCATCACCATTCTTGGACCCACTGCAACACATTAGTAAATAAATAAAGTTGCTGCCCTCAATTTGCTGATATTTGATGAGCAGAGAGGACATAAACAAAGCACATAATTAAAGTACATAAAATGATAGATGGCAGAAAGACTGTGAAGGTAAAATGAATAGAGGGGGATGGAAATATCAAAGATGGGGCTTGCAGTTTTAAACAGAGAGTATCATTAGGACACATTTGAGAGTGGCTTAGAAGAGTGAAATATATCATTCCTCTTAAATTTTATTCTTGTTTCTGTATTCCCTTTCAACACTTATATGTAAGCTGGAAAAAATTAAAAAATAAATCAGTTTATTATAAAAGGTTACTATAGAAAATAATAAAATACATGTGAAGAAAAATAATATCTAAAAAAATCTATGTTCCTGCCATGTTCTAACCATGTTGATGTATGTCTGTATTAATATTCACAAATATGGGATCAAATGTTCTCTTTCTTGCTTTTATTTGTGATGCTTAGAATCAAACCCAGGGCTGCATACATGCTAAGCATCCACTCTGCTACTGATTTACACTGCAAGCCCAACTATACTTTGTTTTTTAAAATCTGTTGTTTTCACTGACATTATACTGTGGACATCTACAAACCAATTTTGAATGATTAATTCCTTGTTATTGAACATTTAAAAATAACCTGCAGAGAAGCAGCCTTATAACAATGTCTTTGCATATGTTTCTCATGCAATATTTTAAAAAGAACTTTCTAGAATTATTGAAAGAAATATATATTTCTAAAGCTGCTATGTGGTGTAAGGATTGCTCTTCCAGAGATGAAAGAACCCAGAGTTGGAAGTTGGTTCTGAAGCACAGCCTCAGAGAAACATTAGCATGTGGGCTGGGGCTCATATGGCAGTAGTGTGGGCTCTACTTCCAAGTGAAGATGAACCCTCATTGTCCTTGCTCCAAATTCAGAGGGTGGCTGGAGGCTGAGCACATGAAAGGTAAGGAGGCTTAGACAAGTACCAGGAATCAGGGAGGCACATGTATATCTTTTAGTAATTTTTTTTTCAGTCTCCCACTGTGAGTAAGGTACATTTGCCTTCAGGATAGAACTTTTCAATATTTTAGAAGATAGACATAATTATTATTGTAGTCTATTTGCATATTTCTAGCAAGAATAGTACTTACCTGTCAGACAAAATCACCATATACTCCTTAATTGAATTTAATTGTTTTTCTTAAGCAAATATAATTGAAAATATGCTTAGCTTTATGGTGTCTTTTACAGGAAAATGACTTGTTATCTGAGAGTTCTTTTGCTATGAAGACATGAGTAGATTGAGTCTGATAAATCTTAAGAATGTCTAACCTACAGTTTGTAATAAGCAATTCATGCAATCTTTAAAAATGCAAACCAAAGCTAGCCTGAAAGAGTAGCTTTCAGAAACCTAATGGATCTGTCTCCTTTCTACTGTCTTTTCCCTGCTGAGCAGAGTTGAGGTGAGGAGGTCAAGGTAGGAGAAAGCTTGTTGTCATGGTTACTACTGATAAATTTTTATTATTCAAGGTCTCCCAAAAAGGAAATTGACAAACTGAAATGATCATCTTAAGAATGACCTGTTATTAGTGTCTTTGAGATTAAAGATGATTTTAGCTTTGTCTGAGGTTTATATGTGAAATTGCCTTCTATTAAGATTAATGATTTCTAAAACTCATTCTATTTATCACTTCCTTCATCTCTTTCCTACCTTTACCACCTCCTAAGGTTTCTGTAGTTAAACTATTTCTTTGTAAACTGAAAAGCAGGTAGCGGGATTTATACAGATGCAATAAAAGGTATATCCACCAGTGAACATTATTTTGAAGGAACATAACTTATATTTCCTGTAGAGAAATGTGTTCCTTGTTAGCTATTCTGTATTAGGCAGTAATGAACCTCTGAGTCTAAGAAACCTTGATTCAAATCAAGAGTTACCATTTATTAAGTTAGCAAATTACTTAATGTCTCTGAGCCCCTCTTTCCCCTAAATAACCTGGGACATGTGGACAGTAATAGTTATCTGGTGATACAGCTGGAAGAGTAAAATAAATGATTGTGCAGAACTCCTGTTAGTAGACATTATTTTTTCTGTTCTCATTAAAATGGTTCAGAAGACACAAACATAAATTGACATTAATGCATAGATTTTCTTCAGTTTCAGAATTTTTTTTCCTTACCCCTAAAATGTTTTTATCAGTTAAGATTTAGCTCCTAAGCTTTGAATTTTCCTCTTTGCAGTAGTACATCAAATGTGAAACTTTCGGTTTTATTCTAGTGATATATTTTTGATAGTTGTCTTAATGTCTGAGAAAAAATATTAATTGAGAAAATAATTTTGAGATTTAAAAAGAGCCAAATCACCATGAAAAATGAAGTGATGCCAGGATAATGTATGTGTTACAAATAAGCATTATAATCTGACTGGAGTATTACAATCTCAGTGAGCATTAGTATCTGGCCAGATGCTAATTCAAAGGACAGTCTGTCATTCTAGTTGGTGGAAGGGTTTTGTTCTTTCAAATTCAGGTAAAATCATAAGGAGACAATTAAGAGGGGGAAATTGTCCTGAGTAACTAAATATAAATGTAAAATTGGAAAGACACAACAAAAATGGCTTATTCTATAAGAAGGTGTATGTGTTTGTGTATAATCATGAACATCTTTTTTGTGTTTATACAGAATATTTACATATAAAGTAGTAGTTAAGATTCCAGTTTGTAGGGCCAGTTTGGGTTCTAAACTCAATTTCTCCATCTGTTAAACATGAGTTTAGGTGAGGTTACTTTAACTGAGCTTCAGTTCCTTCACCTATAAAGTAAGTAGTGTGGCTAATAAAAATCTAAAGCTTGGGGAGAAAATGTGCTAAGGCACACAAAATGTCTTGCATATGGAAAAATATTCAAAATATTGAATAGGTGCTGTTAAGCTGTAAGAGCAGGCCAACATCAGCAATCTGATTTCTCACCCGAAGACTAGCACAGACTGTCCTAATGACTCTTGAAATTTGTTTTCACTCTTTATCCTCCATTTCCTCAGTAAGAAAATGCAAGAGTTGGTCATGATAGCCAATAAACTATCTTCCAGCTTCAAATGTGGTTGTTTTTTACCAGAGTGTTTTATGATTTTTTTACACTGAATTGGTTAGATAACACAAGTTTTATATTATTGAAATTTTGGTCCGTTGAACATGAGCTTTTCTCTCTGTATTACTTGCTTCGTCTTGACTATATGTTGTACATGTGTGTTTTTTCCTTGTTTTAGAAAGAGAAGTATAGCACTATAAATAATCGACCACAGCATATCAATTTTAATCATAAAAAATTTATCTGAAGAAGCCACTTGGAAATTTAACAATTCGTTGTTATTTCAAGAAACTAAAACATAATAAAGGTTTTAGATGCAGGATTTTGGGTAGCAAAGTTTGCGTTCAAAGTGACAGAGGGCACTCAGAGCAAGTGTGCTGAAGCCAAAGACCTTTCTCTCAGCTCTGAAATTCCTCATTAACCTGTCCCACATGTTCAGTGAGCTCTTGCCTTCACCTTCGGGAGGATGTAGGGTGTCTTCACCATAGGATCTCTTAGCCAGAGAACTTGAAATAAATATTCTAGTGCAAATCTGTCTTAAATATTGTTTTCTCCTCAGCAAAGTGTTTTGTTTTCCTTTTCTTTTTTAATGTTTAGTTGCAGTGTTTGGAAACTTGCAGATGTGAATGAGATAAATGAAAAGGATGGATACATACTGAACATTGTTCTGACTTATTATATATAATCTCATTATATACTTGACTATTTAAATAATATAAAAATGAAATCTTTGCCCAAGAAAAGTAGTGATTGTATTTAATATGACATGTAGATAAATGTGACTGTAATCTTGTAGTCTCTCATGAGAAAAGGAGATCTTCAGATACAGTTAAGATTGCTCTGAGAGAGAAAGAGAGAGAGGGGAGGGGGGAGATTGACAGAGACAGAGACAGAGACAAAGAGAGATCTCCAGTATCATTCTTCCATTTCATTAGCAAATTTACTGTTATTATTATCATTATTATTATTTTTTCTGTGCATAGCCGACTTTCATCAATTCAAAATTAGAAAACTCCAAATCTAGATGTTTGTTCCAGGATTTGTGGCTAATCCTAAAAAAATTACAGCAAGTCTATATACATTCTTCATGTGCATAGAGGAGCTTCCACAAAGTACTGTATTCTATCTTTCCCCTAGTTACTCCCTTAAATTTATATCCTTAAAAGAAAGAAAACAAACTTTAAAAACTTTTGTCTTCGAATGCAGAGCATCTAGGTTCAAATCCTGTACTTATCACTTGCTCAGTTTGAACTTTGGAGGAGGTCACTTCTCTGTGCCAGTTTTGTCATTTGTAAAGTAATGACATTAGTAGGAATCACTCCATGGGATAATTGTGAAGCTTAGACAAGTAGTATAAATAGAATGCTAAAAATGTCTCTGGAACATACTTAATATTTAATGAATGCCAGTTATTACTGTTTTTATACACACGTGTACTCACATTTGCGCACACACATAAAGTAATCTTGACTGTACTCGAAGGTCTCCATTCTTTTATCAGGGACTACACAATCACTATAAGGCCTCATTTAACCACCCAATGCTTTAAACACAATCACTACCTTTCCTGAACAAAGGTATTATTTTTTATATTATTTAAAATACATAAGTATCTAATCAGGTTATGTTGATTAAAGAGCTAGTACAATGTCAAGTAAGCATCCATTCTTTTCATTTATATCTGTAAAGTTTTTCAAAAAGATGTTTCTAAGAACAGTCATTTCAAATATACATTCATAGATTAAAGGTGTGAACTATAGAAAAAGAGAGTGTTCTTTCTGATATAATTGAGTTTTGGGGACACAACTTTGAGAGCTAAGTCCACTTTGTTTACTCTCATTACCTTCCTTGCCAACCTGGATTGTATCTGCCAACTCCAATCAGTGTGACTTGTGGGTAGAATAATGTCTCTGAGAAGATGTCTTTGTCCTAATCCCCAGAGCCTGTAAAAATCTTACCTTATCTGGAAAAAGAAATTTTTCAGATTTGACTAAATTAAGAACCCTGAGATGGGAGTTTGTCCTCGATTATCGAGGTGGCTCTATGTAACCATAAAGGTATGTAAAAGGAAGGAAGGAAGGTTTGATCCAGAGAGTGACTCAAATACACTGCACTGCTTGCTTTGAAGATGGTTAGAAGGGGCTACGAGCTGAGGTTCATTAAGTGTTCTCTGGTAGCTGGAAAAGGAAAGGGAATGGCTTTTCCTCTGGAGCATCTAGGATGAACATAATCCTGCCCAAACCTTAATTTTTAAGATTATTCATCTCTAGAGAAGTGTGATAATAAATCTGTAGTTTTTAAGCCACCAATTTTCTGGTTATTTGTTAGAGCAGCAAAACAAAACTAATACAATGTAGTAACACTTTTGTTCATCTGTTTAGAAAGGGATATTTTAGAGGTTCTGTAAGTATCACAAAGAACAAAATATTATGGCCAATAATTAAGTTTTGTGGACCATTTAGCATCTCAGAAGATTTTGTTCATACAATTATAACGTTTTCATCTTCTCTAGGGCAGTTTTATGAAGCTATTCATTTTTGGATGACAGGACATGTTTAAAATTCTTTTTCCCTCAGGCATAAAATGGTTTCAAATGTTCCTATTTTATGGTCTAACATGTCCCTATTTCCTCATAATACTAATGTAAAAATTTACAACTCTAGAAATCATATATTTTATTAGTCTCCAGAGATGAGTTCATACCCCGCAAAATATCGTGACGTCTGAAAGAACAGTAGTTTATACTGAAGTAAAAGAATTGATTTTTTTGTGATCCTTTTCCCCCAGAACTCATGTTTTCTTCTTTTCCTGAGAGTAAATGAGTCCCATTCTTCTGGCAGAGCGGTGTAAGTCATCCAGTTGTAGCACTGATTCATATTCTTGAATGATGGTGTTTACACTGATAACTTAGCTGTATGACACTGTGGTCACATTATTACCTGTATCCAGGCCCCGAGCTACATAGCTATGTTCAGTTTTAATTTACTACATGTTATTAACTATTCTGTATTAGTTTTTTGATCCTGACAAAGCCATATGCAAAGTAGTTTGCTCTGAAGCTACTGAAACAGAAAAACTGGCTATATATCCCTCCCCAGATTCTTGTACTTTTGAAATTTCATAACATTATTCCTTTATCTTCTTTGTCTCATCTTTGATCTCATATTACCAACATAGACATGGAGGTATCTTTGCAGCCTCAACCTTGGTCTGTTCATTATTGTAAGCTCACATTGTTACAGGTATTCAGTAGACAACACGAATAAGGTAAGTGTGCCAAGAAGTAACTAGTGAGTGGTGAATTCGAGCCTATGGACTCTGTATCAGTCACTGCCTTATGGAGAAACAGATTAATGCAAGGTATACAAATATATAAGAATTTACAAGATTGGCTTACGATGCCTACTTGCAGTGTTAGGTGTAGAAAAGTGCAAAAGGGCTGTGTATACACTTGAGATCTGAAGGATCAAGTTTGAAGGCCTGGAGGTCACTGTAATGTCCCTGCAAGTCTGTATCAGGAGGCCAAAAGGTCTGTGATGGAAAGCTTAAGAATCTGCACTGGAGGCTGAAGTCTGTGCTGGAAGCCAGGAAATGATATCCAAAGTGAAGCTGAAGACTGGAGCTCTTCTGAGGAAACAATAGTGAGCCCTAGCCTTCCTTCTTTGCTTCTGTTTTATGTATTCCATTAAGGCAGCAAGCCTATTAGTTGCTGTCACTCACACCAAGGGTAGGTCTTCTGCCTTCAGTAAATCTCCTTAGCCACACTTAGAACTGTGCTGACCCTATTTAGCTGGGTATTTCTTTTATTTTTTGTATTAAATTCTTTTATTGGTACATTGTAGGTATACAACACAATTACATTTCTCATTGGGAATTCTACCTTTACATAATGCATCTTGGTTCTTATTTTTTCCCCATTCCTAGCCCCCTTCACGCCCTCCACCCTTCCCTATTTACAAAGACTTTATTTCCATTTTTTCCATTTCTCATCATTTTTCCTTTCCCTTCTTTCCTTTCCCCTGCCCCTCCCACTACCCCTACTCCTTTGGACCTTTTCTTCCTATTTTACATTATCGATTATTCATTCTAATCATTGGTACATTTTAGGTATACAATATAATGACATTCATCATTGGAAATTTGCACCTTTACGTAGTCTCTCTTGGTTCTTATTTTTCACCCTTGCACAGCCCTCCCTTCAACCCCTCCATTCCTCCCTATTTACAACGATTTTGTTGCTAGTTTTCCATTTTCTCATATTAATCCCATTCCCTTCTATCCTTTCCCCTAGCCCTCCCACTTCCTTCCCCTTTGCCCCTTTTCTTCCTATTTCACATTACCTATTATACGTTTAGTCCTTATTTACACTTTCAGTTTCTCACACCAGAGAAACTATTCGGTATTTACACATGTGTGTCCTATTTATTTCACTTAAGAGTATCACCTCGATGTGCATCCACTTAGCTATAAATGTCTCTAATTTCTCATTTTTTATGGCTGAGTAGTACTCCATTTTATAAAAAAACCACATTTTCTTTATCCAGTCTCCAGTTGATGGGCATTTGGGCTGTTTCCAAGTTTTAGCTATCACAAACTGTGCTGCTATGAACATGAGTGCACATATATCACTGTGGTATGATTCTTTTAATTCTTTGGGAAAGATCCCCAGCAGTGGAATAGCAGGGTCAAATGGGACTTCCAGTCCTAGTTCTTTGAGGTATCTCCATACTGATTTCCACAGTGGTTGCACCAGTCTACACTCCCACCAGCAGTGGAGCAGGGTTCCTCTTTCTCCACAGCCCCGCCTAGCTGGGTATTTCTTATTCAAGCTGATAAGTCAGTTCACTATCACAGAACCTTTCAGAAAAGTTAACTTCCAGTTCCAGCAGACTTTTGGATGTTAAAACACAATATTGCCAGACGTTCTGATTTTTTTAAAGAGAAGCTGGAAATAGTTATTTCATTTGGTATCTCTTATATTTTAAACTCTATTGACTATACCTAACTTCTCTAGAATGGATTCAGCCTGTGTTTGTAATATTATAGACTGATGTTAGTTTATAATATTTCTATTTTAGCTGTACAGTATTTTAATGTATCCACATTTTTCTTCCTAAGATCTCATTTACTTATTAATTCTATAGAATGAGATTATATTAATGTAGCCCCTAGGAATGTCAATTAAGGAGAATCTGATAATGTCAAGGGATAATTATTTAGAAATATGTATTAGCTTAGTGCTGATGCCTGAACGATAGGTAGGAATTGATTCAGCAAAATGGGTGAAGGTATGTATATGTTTGGGAAATATGAATGAAAGGGTTATAGGAGAGAAAAATATGAAAAAAGGGACAGAGAGCAGAGGATATTGCACTTCAGAAAACAAAGTTGTTTGGCTTGGCTGGAATTTAGTGTAAGAGAGAATCAGAAAAGGAAGCCTTTGCAGAGGGGAGCACCAAAACGGGACGAATTTCTTATATTGTGATGGAGTAGTGGTAGAGTTCAGTTTTAACCTGAAACAGTAAAGGCGCTTTCTAATTCTTTTCTCCCTGAGACTTACTATGCCTCCAGTGCCAAGAATGCCCTGCTAATTTATTTGTTTTGCTCATGGCTGTTGATTTTATATAGCACAATGCTCATGTAATTGTGAGTAAAGAGACTTTGGGATTTAAGGTATGAGATAATCTGAGAAAACCTGTTATTGGAGTCAGAAATTCCCCTGGGGGTGAGGACTTAGTAATTGAACTGAGTTAAATTCTAAATAACCTGGAGGGCATGTTTCATAAAATGCAGAAGAGCTCATCCCAGGAGGAAAAACTAATTTAGGTATGTAAGTTTTTATGCTATTTCTAATGGGCATGAGAGAATGGGCATAAAGAATGTGAAATCTATGATGGTATTTGTGGTTGTTAACTTAGGCTTGGTATGGTACACGAAAAAGTTCCACATATGTATTAACTACAGCACGGAGAGGTTGCTGGCATGTTGAAACAGTTCTGACCTATTTCCAAACACAAAATAGAATGGCTTCTGGCCTTTGTAATGATCACATATCTAGGGAGAAAAAAGTGAAGGAAATAAATAATGCACCATATGACCACCTGATACAGATAAAATCAGGTTAACCAGCAGGTTGGTCAGGTAGTATTTGGTCATCCTATTAATAAAATCAATAATTTTTGCCATTTTACCAATTCAAGATGTATTTTGTATAATAATACCTAATGGCTACTCTCTGAGTAGTAGTCTATATTGTTTTGTAGCCTAAAATCATTACAAAAGTAAAGAGACAGGTGAGAAAGATAGTGCCTATATCATTGAACAAGCTAACTAATGACTTTTTTAAAAAATGAGAAACACAGGATGAAAATTTGTTTGAAATTAGCATAATTTGCTATGTTTTTATTTTCATTATGGAGGAAATAGTATACTGGGCTTGATTATGAGTTACAGAATGATTTTATTGGCATAATTCAAGCAGATGCATTTCTTGCAATAATAGGTAAATGTATGAGAAGATATTAGGCTACTAAATGTGGATTTTTTATGTTCAGTGTGTTTCTTAAAAATAAAAACTTTTAACAATGAAGTCAGGAGTATACAGTAAATAGAATAATAAAGCAAATTTTAAAAATTGCAGCCAAGTTAGGTCTCCCTCAGGATAGCACCAGGTTGGAAAATTAGTCATTTTCATTGATAAACTAGGAAAATATAATAGGGATAAATTGTTTCCTTAGCACAATGCCTACACAACTATGAACATCTAGAATCTGTTCCAATACTACTTTATATGGAGGTCTGAAATGCTTGGGATCTGAAGTAATTTGAATTTCAGATTTTTTTCAAATTTGGGATTATTTGCATATACTATACAAAAATATAGTGATGTTTATATTTTAAAAATTTATTAGAGTAAAAGACACATTGCCATGAATTCTTCTCTGCACAAATTCCTCTCCTTACTTCAAGCATCCTTCTCCCATCATTTTTGCCACTTTAAAAATCCATTCTGGAGGTCTTTTTTCACATCTTTAGTTGTGCTATTGTGGCTGCTTTCATGTCCTGAATCAATGTAAAACATTCACTTTTAACAATTATTTTGACTTTGGGGAAGAGCCCGAAGTCATACAGTGCCAGGTTGGTGACTAAGGTGAATGAGAAAACATCACAGTGTTTTACAAGCCTGCCTATGGCAGTTAGAAGCAGCAATCACTGTATTTTAATTATACCTCATTAAGACACTCCCAGAACTGTTTCAGAAAGTGGCAAGAATGATGAGATTAGTGTGTTCTAAGAGAGGGGGATCTTTCTCAAGGGGATTAATGAAAATGTGTCTTTTAGTGTAATATTTCTTTTTAATCACATGCCATATTTTTTATCAACCCTTATAGATGATAGAACCTATGTGTCAACCTGAAATTAAGTTATGTTTCTCATGTACATTATACATATAGGCTAAAGGGAGTTTTATACAACATTTTTAGTATGCACGTGGTTTTTGACTGTAAGTCATTACTTCAGGTCAGTTTGCAGTTTTCTATTTGTGATTTAATGTCACCACCCAAAAGTTGGAGTATTTTATATTTTTAGATAAGAGTACTCAACTTTTTGTGTGAAAACATACATATTTCTGTAATAAAAATGTGTAGGGTCTTTGTCATGAATGATATTTAAACTTTAGACACTTATTTGTTCAAATCTTATTACTCAAATTTCAATTCCTTTTTATAAAATAATCCTTTCATCATATATATAAAATGAAATTGCCTTATCTCTCCCTCATTTCCTGCAAAGTCTTTTTGTAAAAAGCAAACTAGTTATCACCAAGAATTCATCAGTGCTTTACTTACTTCTAATATCTAGTTTGGCTTATGCTTTTTAATAGCTAATAAGAAGAAATGTCAGGATTTAAACTGATGTCAACCTCGTATGTATGCCTGCTCTCCTAATCTCAGTGCTACCCTCTCAACTAGAAATTCCAGGGCTTTTGCTACTTCTTGAAATTCCACTGTTAAGATACATCTCAAGCCCTGATTTCTTTATGATATTTTCCTCTACACAGTAAATATCAAGCTTTTGCCCTCCTAAGTGACAATGACAATGGGTCTTAAATTTGTCTTCATGGTACATTTGCATTTTTCCAAGACTAATGATGTCAACACTGTTTGGGAGATTATTGACCATTTGTATGTCTTTATTTGTGAAGTTTTTTTTCAGATATTGCTTAGTTTTGTACAATTGTCTTTTGGTTTTTGAAGTACAAGGAGTTAATCATATGTTCTGAAAATTCTTGGTTTAAAATACTGATTTCACAAACATTTTCTCCCAGTCTGAGACTATGTATTCATTTTCTTAATGATGTCTTTTGATTACCAGGCATTTGACATTTTGATGTCTAAAGTATTGATGTTTTTCTTCTATTGTTTCTTTCTATATATTGTTTAAGAAATGTTTACCTAATTTGAGGTCACAAATATATTATTCTGTTTTATTCTAGAAGTTTTATAGTTTTAACTTTTACAATTAGGTTTATGATGCATCTAAAAATGTGAATGTTTCCCCTTTATGAGGAATTATGGTGGAATTATGTTCCCATAAACTCATCACAAGTGGAAAATATCATGATTCAAAAATGCATTTAATATACCTAACCTACCTGTGGTTGTTAGGGCACAGTGACAGCTTGACTGGCTTTGGAATCCCCCTGAGGGATTGTTGGAGCACACTTCTGCGTGTATCTGGATGGGTCACAGAGGTGTGGCCTAGCCATCTATGTCTGATCCTTTACCCCTTCTTCTCTGGTGCTGTTCCCCTGCTCTGCTTCCCAGGAGTCAAGAACTTAGTGGTATTTCTCTACCATGCTCTTCTACCATGATGTTTCTGCCTTGGAGTCAGCTGACAAAGTCCTCTTGAAATGAGACTCATGTTAAACCTTTCTGATAAGTCGTGAGTACTGGGAATTATGTCTGACAGGAATAAAGCTGACATACATTACAGAAAATCACAAATTAGCATAGCCTATTTAAAATGTTCTCAAAGCACTTATATTACCCTACACTTGGCCAAGATTATCTAATACAAAGCCCTTTATATAATAAAGTTTTATGTAATTTATTGGATATCTGTAGCAAAAAATTCTGGGAATGTAGTATACTGTAGCATATGTGTCTTTTCCTCTTGTGATTGTATGGCTGCTAAGCCGTGGGTCATTGCTGCTGGCCAGAATTCTAAGAGACTATCATACTGTGTATCACTAGCTCAGGAGAAGATCAAAATGCAAAGTTCAAAGTATGAACTCTACTGAATATATACATAGATTTTGCACTATCACATTATTGAAAAAGTTGAGCCATTTTAAATTGGAGTCTATCTGTACTTTCTATTTAGAATGAAGTATAGAGCACATTTTTTTTCAAAATGTACATTCAGTTATTATAACACGTTTTAAAGAAAGACTTTCTTTTCCCCATTGAATAACCTTGATATTTTGTAGAAAGCTAATTGACATAATAATCCATCTATTTGTTAATTTTCTCCTGTTCTGTTTATCTATTTACTTGTTATTAGGGTAATATCACACTATACTTCTTATGAAGTTTTATGCTAAGAAGGTGATGGAAATCTTTTGATTTTATTCTTTCTTTGTAGACTATTCTATGGGTAATTTTATGTCTTTTGAATTTTCATATAAATTATAGTATCACTTCATCAATTTGTAGAAATTAATTAAATTTGGAACTTGAATTCAATTTGGAATATTGAATTTATAGATTTTAGGGAGAATTGACATTTTATTTTATTTTTTTTTCAGTGATATTCTCATTTATTTCACTTTCAGTAATGTTTTTCTCTTACAAGATTGAACACATATTTTGCTTTAAAATTAACAGTCACAGTTGAATAAACAGTGGCTTATTTTTCTAATTAAGTTACCAAGCTACTGAATCTTAAGGCCTCAACCTTAATGTTGCACCTTATTATTTTCACTGAACAATAAGATCCTCTATTTTAATTATTCCTAGTGAGCAGCAATTTTGTTCTTCCAGTGGTTTCCATTTGCCAAATAGTCATGACAGATGGTTCAACATGGTGCCCACCACTTCCAGGGATTCCACCTGATGAGTTCTCTTTCCTAGTGCAACAGCCATGGCAGCCTTCACCCAGAGCTCAGCCATTGGGACTTCTCTATCGAGGCTGGCCAAGAAGTCCCACTTTGGCTGTCAGGGCCTCATTCTGCTGAATACGGTATTCCTGAAATCTCATGGATATTCTTTGTGTCATCTTTAAATATTTCTGTAAGCAATGTTCTGAACAGGTGATCTCTTCAGGTTTTACTTTTCTTGTTGTGAAGTCTTTAACACAGTCCAAAAAGTAGGTTTCTGTAAGTTTATTGTAGGTTCCCAGGAATTCCCTGTTTTATCTGATCAGATTCTGGTATCTGTGCAGCCATATTCTTTTGGTTTATTTATGAGTCACCTTTTCTGATGCATGAGTTTCCTGAGTTCCTGAGAAGTAGTTGTCCACCCTCTGCTCAGGGTTCCAGTGAGGCTTGATTTCTACTCAGTCACTGGCTTTCGTCCGTACAAGGCTGGAGGGACTGCGACGACTGTCGGCCTGTCGGGATTAAAGCAGACACCTTGGCCGGAGAATGGCAGAGAACCAAGAATTGACATCTTAGAAACAGAGTTTTCTAATCCATGAACATGCTATACCTCTATTGAGATCTTTAAAAATGTTTTCTCAGTAACGTCATGTAGTATTTGTTATGAACATATTACACACTAGTTGAATTTACTTTTAAGAATAAAATGAAATATTTTTGACACTATTTTACATGCAATATAAATTCTAGGCATGTCTAACATATAGATGACAGATTTGACATGCTTGTGTTTTTAATAAAATAAAACAATAAAAGAAGTTTTGTTATTGATATATTAACTATTTTATAGGTTGTGCAAGACAATTCCTTTTCACTCAATGTGGTACAGGAAGCTGTGGGTCGCAGGTTGGACACACCTGAGCTATACAATAAAATTCACAATGTTACATCCTGTTTGCCAATATTTTATTGAAGATTTTTACATCTGCGTTCATTAGGGAGATACGCCTATAGTTCTCTTTTTTGGTTGGGTCTTTCCCTGCTTTTGGGATGGAGGTGATGCTTGCTTCCAGGAATGAATTTGGGAGTATTGCTTCCCTTTCAATTTCATTGGAGAGTTTAAACAGTAGTGGCAGTAGATCTTCTTTAAATGTCTTGTAGAATTCAGCAGTGAAGCCATCAGGACCAGGGTTTTTCTTCGTTGGTAAGTTTTTAATCATGTTTTCAATTTTGTTGATTGATACTGGTTTTTTAGAATTTTTATATCTTCTTTGTTCAACTGTGGTAATTTATATGTATCTAGAAATCTGTCCATTTCTTCTGTGTTTTCCATCTTATTGGTGTACAGTTTCTCAAAGTAGGTATTGATGATCCTCTGGATTTTTGCTTGGTCTGTTGTAATTTCACCCTTTTCATTCCTAATTGCATGGATTTGGGCCTTTTCTCTCCTTTTTTTGATAAGTTTGCTTCATTGATTTTTTTGTGTCGTTCTCTTAGTCTCCATTGCATTGATTTCTGCTCTGATATTTATAATTTGCTCCTTTGTATGAGCTTTGGGTTTGTCTTGCTCTTCTTTTTTCTACAAGCTTGAGATTCAGTATCAGGTTGTTTATTTGAGCTCCCTCTATTTTCCTAATATGAGTATTCACTGCTACGAATTTCCCTCATAGGATTGCTTTCATCGTTTCTCATAAATTCTGGTGTTTTGTATTGACATTATCATTTAATAGTAGAAACTGTCTAACTTATTATTTAATTTCTTCTGTTAGCCATTGGTTGTTCAGGAGGGTATTATTCAATTTCCATGTGTTTATGAAGTTCTTGTGGTTTCTTTTGCTATTTATGTCCAATTTCATTGCACCATGGTTTGATAATATACCGGGGATAACTTCAATTTCTTGGCACTTACTTAAAGATGATCTATGAGGAAGGACATGGTCTGTTTTGGTGTGGAACACTCTGTAAATGTCTGTAAAGTCCATTTGCTCAAGAGTTTGGTTGAGTTTTAGTATGACATTGTTGGTTTTTTGTCTAGTTGATCAGTCTATTTTTGATAAAGGGGTATTGAGTTTCCCCACTACTATTATGTTGTAGCTTATTTCCTGTCCATTAATATTTGTTTTATATCGTTGAGTGCACTAGTATTTGGTGCATATATATTTATGATTGTCATTTCTTCCTCTTGGATTGTTCCCTTTACAAGCATATAGCGGCTTTCTTTGTCTCTCTTAATTAGTCTTGCTTTAAAATACATTTTGTATGCAAATAGGATAGCTATTCCTGCTTTTTTTCAGAGTCCTGTCACATGGAGTATTGTTTTTCACACTTTGACTTTCAGTTTATTGAATTTGTATGCAGCATTTTGTTGAACCTTGCTATTCAATCCATTCTGCCAGTCTATTTCTTTTGATTGGTGAATTGAGACCATTAACATCGATAGTTATAACTGGTATGTATTAACTTATTTTTTTTTTTTGTATTGGAAATTGAACTCAGGATCTTGTATTTGCAAAGCAGACACAGAGCCACTGAGCTAAATCCCCAGCCCTGTATTGACTTATTCTTGTCACAATCTTTTGCTGTTCTTGGATTCTACCCCTTTTGCATTTAACTTTTTGCCTTGGCTGATAGATTCATTCTGTTGGGCTTCATGGAGTTGTGACCCCCATTGTCTTTTCTTGGATATTGTTTAGAATTTTTTAGAGTGCTAGTTTGGTATTCATGAAGTTCCTCAGGTGTTCTTTGTCTCTCCATCAATTTTGAAAGATAGACTTGAAGGGTACATCAATCTGGGTTGAAGGTTATTTTCCCTTAGGGCCTGAAGTGCTTCACTCTAGGCTCTTCTTGACTTGAGGGCTTGTGTTAAGAAATCTGCTGTAATTCTGATGGGCTTTCCTTTGTATATGATTTGTTTCTTTTCTCTAATTGCTTGTTTTATTTTTGTTCTTCTTTTGGGTTTCTGGAATCTTGACTATTATATGCCTAGGTGTAGATTGTTTTTGATTATGGCTAGTTGGAGTCCCATATGCCTCAGTTATCTGTATGTCAAATTCTTTCCCCTGATGGGGAAGTTTTCTGCCATCACTTCTGTGAACAGGTTTTTTTTTTTTATGTCATCTGCAATAACTCCTGCTTTTTCATTGACTCCAATCAGTCTTATGTTATTCTTCTTTGCATCATCTAGCACCTGCTGAATTGATTTCTTATGGTCACTGGCTTTTTAAAAGAAATCTTTCTTTCACTGGTTACTAACTGTAATCCTGTTTTCTATATCTGATATTATGTCCTCACATTGGCTCATTCTGCTCTGTATATTTTCAATGGAGTTTTTAATCACTTGATTATATGTTTTATGGATTCCATTTCTTTCCTATGTTGGGTATTCATGGATTCCATCATGTTCTTGAGCTCCTCTATTTTTATTTTAATCCGTGTCCTCTATACAGTTATCAATCATGTCTTTCACTATGGTTACCATCTCTGAGAAATTATTTCTGATTTTATTTTGTAAGATCCTCTTTCATTGCCAGTTCAGGGAGTCCAGGTGGTTGAGTTTTGGATTGTTCCATCTCACCCCATGGATTTCCCTTTGTTGATATGGAGTTCTGGGTTGCATCTTATTTAGATGTCTTCTCATTTCTATTTTTTTCTTATTGTTGAAGTTTTTGGTTTAATTCCTGGACTTCTGCTTGTAAATTACTCATTGTAAGTATCTTTATTGGTAGTATTTAGAGCTCTTAAGGAATGTCTACTTCTTGGATTGTCTTCCAGGTATAATTGACCTTTGGGTTTTGAGACCATAATGGCCCTTAAGAATCTCAGTCTTGGTATACCAGAAAGGTCAGCTAACTAGAGTAATCACATCACCTTGACCAAAGTAATACAATCAGCATCAATCACAGCTTAGAAAAATGACAAATTGTGATATATTTATCTGTCACCCTCTACCACATGAACTAGACTTGAGGTTATATATCAAAATGTAGGACCAATCAGAAATATGTTTGTAATAAATAAACCCTCTTATAGAAACTTTACTTGCCTGGAAGAAGAAGACTTAGAAGGAGTTGGGGGAGGATAGAGTAATAGAAGGAGAGGGAAAGGTTAGCAGTAGGGCTAGAGGACACAGGAAGTTCATGTAAACTTTGGGAAACTGATGAAGATAGGAGGGAAACAGAGAAGGAAGTAACAAAAGCAAGAACAGAATATACTAATGGTATCAGGAAAACTAGAAATTGTATTTGTGCTTTTATAGAAATAACAATCAAGAACAAACACAACAGGGAAAAAACAGGATCAAGAAAGGAGAGAACTGAAGAAGATGAACAAAGGAGGAGAAAAGAACAGAGAAAAAGAAAGAAAAACAAAGTTCCCTTTAAGGCGTGTCTCTGGTGTCACTGTAGACAATGTGGGCAGCAGCACGCAGATCCGAGTCACTTATTCTCAGAAAGCCAGCTGTAGTCCACCAAGATTCAGGCTTGTTTCTGGGTGTGAGGCTGGAATTGAGCTCCCTGACCTCCTGTGTGTTTGACCTCTGCACAGTTCTGCTGTAGGTTCAAGCTGCCCCTCCCCAACGAAAAAGTCTGGGTTCAGATAGGAGGTGCTGATCCCAACCACTCACCAACTGCTGTAGACCATTGTATCTTTATTACAGTGGCTATCTTCGCTCTCCCAGTGGGCTTCAGTTCTCAGCCACGAGTCTCAGAGAGGCCCTCTTTCTGCTGCTCACCACTCCACCATCTTCCCAAACTCAGAGTGATGGTCTTTCTGTTCTCTGCCATTGGCTGGATCTGACCACCACTCTTGGGGTCACCCTGCTGCTGATGGCAGGCAGGCAGGCAGGCAGGCAGGGGGCCCCAGTGGCTGCTTATCCAAGATTGGGATTTTTTCAGCTTAGATACTACATTATTTAGTCCTCAGATTTTATTTTGGTTATCTCCCAATTTAAAATTTCTATTGCTTTCTCCTATGTCTTCATATTCGATGATAATTTCCTTTAAATTCTTGAGTATATTTATAATAAGTGCTTTAAAGTACTTTCTTACTAGCTCCAGCATCTAAAAATCTTGCAGTAAGTTTTCTTTGACTATTTTTCTCTTGACTTGCCAAATCTCTACTCACATGCCTCATCATTTTTGCTTAATGGACACTTTAAGTGCAGAGACTTTAAATTGTGTTATCTTCTTATGAACAGTGTTAATTTGGTCCCATTAGGCTGTTTACTTGGTTAAACTCAAATTCTAAACTCTGTATCCTCTGTTGTAGATAGGATTTAAAATTTTCACTCGAAATTACCCACATATATTCTATTCAGGATCCAGACAAGAACTGTGGCAGTGTTATACATATGTATGGATACATGCAAGTGTGTGTATGGATGCATGTATGAATGGATAGATCTGCATGAATAAATTACCAGAGTCACTTATTCTGTTATGACTGATTCCTCATGTGTCAGATATTTGTATCCTTCAAATCCTTGCCCTGACATTGAAAGCTAGTAAGACTGTATATGCATAGGCAAAAATGTCACACAAACAAAAATCTCACCTGCCATAATTTTCTTATTATGCTAGCATTTCTATTTTTTGCCTTGAGGTTTTGTTTCCACTGTCAGAATGACTATCATCAAGAATACATAAAAAAATAAATTCTGGCAAGAATGTGGGGGACAAAGGAAACCCTTATGCATTGCTGATGTATAATAAGTACAGCCACTCTGTAAATCAGTATGAAACTTCTCAAGAAACTAAAAATAGAGCTAAGATGTATATTTTTTCCCCATTAAGTTTATTGGTACATTTTAGGTATAAAATACAGTTACATTCATCATTGGGATCTTGTACCATTAAACGAGTATCTTGGTTCTTATTTTTTTCCCTTCCCCTGCCCTCCCTTCACCCCCTCCACCCTTCCCTTTTTGCAAAGACTTTGTTTCCATTTTTTTCCTTTTCTCATATTTTTTCTTTTCCTGTCTTTCCTTTCCCCTACTCCTCCCACTTCTCCTGCTCCTTTAGACCTTTTCTGTGTATTACACAATATCAATTATACATATTAAAATTATAATATCAAGATCTAGGAAACATTACCACAGATTTTATAGAATTTAAAAGGATATAGAAAGCATATTATGAATTTTTTTTGAAATAAATTTGACAACTTCTAAGAAGTACCTTGGAAGACAAATTAATGAAACTGACTCTGGAGGAAATATAAAATTTGAATAGCACCTATTAAAGAAAGTATATTCCCAGCTTGAAAACTTACCTATATGACAACAACAGACTCATACACATTTTAACTGATTAAATATATCAAAAATTTAAGGCAGAAAAAAGAAGGAACATGTCTCCCCTCATTTTCGGAAATCAACATTGTGATAATCCTAAAACTGGATAAAGATAATAGAAGAAAAAAGTATGAACATAGATAGAAATTTGTTTAACAAAACAAACTATTAGAAGTCAGATTTGGCAGTATGTAGAAGGTGGTTTTATTATAGGGATGGCAGTGTTGGTTCAGCGTTGGAAGATCCACCCACAAAAGTCATCATTTTAACAGAGGAAAGGAAAAAGCCATATGATCCTGTCACTAGTTGGAGAAAAAGTATTGGACTAAATTTTACAGCTGTTCATAGTAAAAGCTATCAGTGAAAGACCCTAGTTAGCAAGACAGACTCAATGTTGCTGCTTGACCCACCTGCCTGTCCTTTAGATGAACTCAGAAGGAGGAAGCTTAAAAACCTCCTCCTCTTAGAAAGTCTCTTTAGAAATAACAATTAATTAACTATTGTTTTACAAATGTTCTAACAGCAGGACGTTCTGCTTCTGTACCTTTTGCTTGCTTTACTAGTTCTATCACATAGGGGTCCTAGAAACTGTTGGCCTCAAAGGTGTATAAAACATGTTTGTCAATCCCCAGTCGAGGCTCGAGTCCAATGCTCCGCTCGGGTCCGGGCCGGGTCCGGGCCGGTAATAAACTCCTGTGTGGATTTAATATCGGTCTCTGGTTGGTTCTTTCTCACTGGGTGCAACAATCAGGAGACTAGAAGTAGAACAGAACCTTCTCAACAGATCAAAGACATGTACTCCATACTTCCAGCAAAATCGCCTTATATGAATGGAGAAGATACAATGTTTTCTCCTTAAGGTGGGGAACAAGGGCAAATATGCCTACTCTTCATCTGTCCATTAAACTTTGAAACATAGGCCTAAACCAAAATAGTCTGGCAATAAAATGACACAATTAGGACAGGATTGGCAAGGTAGAAGTAAAATCTTTATATGTAGATGAAATGATCATCTACAGAGAAAATACTAAGAAATCTCTAGGAGCCTCTAGAACACGCATTTGAGTTTAGTAGGATTAGAAAACACAAAGTATATATAAAAATTCAGGCCTATTTATACTTGCTATAAATGAAGAATTGAATATTCAAATTTAAAAGTTATGTGGGAATACAAAGGATCTAGAAAAGTAAAAAGAAAAAGAAAAAAAAACAGTGTTGGAAGACGTTTAATACCTAATTTTAAGACTTCCTCTAAAGCTACAGTAATCAAGGCAGTGTTGGTGTAAGGAAAGACATATAGATCATTGGAATAAAATGGAGAATCTAGAAATAGAACCACTCATATATGGTCCACGAAGTTTTGAAAGATTATTTAACATTAACATTTTGTAGAATATAAACTCAAGAGCTAAGGAAAAGATAGTGTTTTCAGCAAATGGCTCTAGAACACCTGGTATCCATATATAAAAAATTAACCTCAACCCTTTATTTCCATACATAAAAATAACTTGAAAGGATTTATGAACTTAAATATTAAAGACTAAAACTATAAAACTTTAAGAAGAAATTATAAGGGAAAATGTTTATGAATTCAGGGTAGGCAAGAACTACCTAGGATACAAAAAACATGATGCATAAAAGAAAAAAAATTGATAAATGAGATTCCATCAATATTTAGAACTTTAACTGACATCGTTAAAATGAAAAGTAGTCCTTAAACAGAGCATATTTACAATGCATATAACCTATGATCCGAATATATTAAGAACTCTTACAGCTCATTAACAGACAACCCAATTAAAAAGTAGACACAAGAAGATGATAAATAGCCAGTACAGCACAAGGAAAGGTGTGCAATTCTAGAATCAGAAAGATACTAATCAGTACACTAACAAGACCATATTATACACTCATTAGGGAGATGAAGTTAAAAATTTTAAAAACCTTGTCATGACTTTTTCTTTTTGTTGGATCCCCCCCTTTGTTTAATTTGTCACCCCCACTGTTGGATTCACTCTGCTGGGCTTCCTGGGGTTGTGATCCTCATTGTCTTTTCCTAGGGTATTGTCTAAAAGTTTTTGGAGTGCTGGTTTGGTATTCATGAAGTTCCTTAGTTGCCCTTTTTCATGAAAGTATCTTATTTCTCCATCAATTTTGAAAGATAGTTTTTCAGGGTACATCAATCTGGGTTGGAGGCTGTTTTCCTTTAGGGCTTGAAATACATCACTCTAAGCTCTTCTTGCCTTGAAGGTTTGCATTGAGAAGTCTGCTGTGATTCTGATGGGCTTTCTTTTGTATGTGATTTGTTTCTTTTCTCTTACTGCTTGTAGAATTTTGTTCTTTTTTTGGGTTTCTGGAATCCTAACTATTATATGCCTGTGTGTAGTTTTTTTTTTTTATCAAGGCTAGTTGCAATCCTATATGCCTCCCTTATTTGTATGTCAAGTTCCTTTCCCCTGATTGGGAAGTTTTCTGCCATCACTTCTATGAACAGACTTTTTATGTTATCTGTACTCTCTCCTGTTTCTTCATTGACTCCAATCAGTCTTTTGTTATTCTTCTTTGCATCATCTAGCAGTTGCTAGATAGATTTCTCATGTTCCCTTATAATTTTAAAGCAATTTTTCTTTTCCTGGTCACTAATTGCACTCTTATCTTCTGTATCTGAAATTCTGTCCTCACATTGGTTCATTCTGCTGTGTAGACTGTCAATGGACTTTTTAATCTCCTGGAAATCTATTTGTATCTGTTTTATGGACTCCATTTGTTTCCTATGTTGGGTTTCTGTCATGTTCTTCAGCTCCTGGATTTTTTTTTTATCTGTGTCCTGTCTAAATTTATTAATCATGTCTTATACTATGGGCACAATCTCTGCTATTATCTGAGAAATTATTTCTGATTTCATTTTTTCCAGATCCTCTTTTGTTGCCAGTTCAGGGAGTCCAGGTGGTTGAACATCAGATTCTTCCTTCTCATATCCCTTTGGGGTTGCTTTAAGTGATCTGCAAGTCTGTTTTTGAGGTTTGTTTACATGTCTTCTTGTTTTGATGTGCGGGGGTGTGAGGTGCTGCTGGTGCCCATGCGGCTCACTTCCTCTGCCCTGGGAGCAGTGGAATGGCAGCCCAGGAGCCTGCTTCTGGGCTCTGGGATTGGCTCACCTCCTCTGCCCTGGGAGTGGTGGAATGATGGGCCAGGAGCCTCCTTCTAGGTGCTGGGATTGGCTCACCTCCTCTGCCCTGGAAACAGTGGAATATCAGTATATTCTTGAAAGAATTAGTCAGCATGCCATAGAAATACCTGCATAGCCATGTTTATTGTGGCACAATTTCTAATAGCTAAACTATGGAAATAGCCTAAATGTCTATTAATTAATAAATGGATAAAGAAAATGTGGTATATATAAACAATAGAATATTATTCAGCCATAAAGAATAAAATCACATCATTTTTAGAGAAATGGGTGGAACTGTAGATTATCATATTAAGTGAAATAAACCAGACTCAGAGAGTCAAATATCTTGTTTTCTCTCACATATAGAATCTAAAATTAGACACACACATACATCAATACACACACAGATAAAAGAGAGAGACAGAGAGAGAGGGAGAGAGAGAGAGAGAGATTTTGAGGTAAAGTAATCTAAGTATGTTACATTCATGTACCAATATAATAATGGTGCCATACCATTCTGTATAACTAACATATACTAATAAAATTTTAACAATTTCTGTTTTATTTTAATGTTTTTAATGACATAATCTGTGGCAAACTTAATCTAACACTCACTATTCTATCATTACTGGAAGTAGAATTCCCTGTAATATGTATTTGAAATTTTAACAGTGTAAAATTTTTGAGGACAATTACTGAGGCATCATCAACTGAAGAGCGGATCAAGAAAATGTGGGTTTTTCTATAAAATGGAGTAAAACTCAGCCATAAAAAATGAGAAATTAGAGATATTTATTGCTAAGTGGATGCACATTGTTGCGATAATCTTAAGTGAAATAAATAGGACACATATGTGTAAATACTGAATAGTTTCTCTAGTGTGAGAAACTGAAAGTATAAATAAGGACTAAAAGGTATAATAGATAAAGTGAAATAAGAAGAAAAGGGGCAAAGGAGAAGGGGAAGTGTGAGGGGTCAGGGAAGGGAAAGAAGGGAATGGAATTAAAATGAAAAAATGGAAACAAAGTCTTTGTAAATGGGGAGGGATCAGGGGAATGGGAAAAAAATGAAAACAAAGAGAGATTATATAAAGGTGCAAATTTCCAATGATGAATGTCATTATATTGTATACCTAAAATGTACCAATAAAATTAATTAAAAAAAACAATTACTGAGGCATACATTGTTTTTGAAAGTCCTAAAAGAATCCAATGAAGTATGTATATAATGGGGTAATGATAACTATCTGCTAAAGTAAATGTATTTAACTGAGCTGAATTATTTGGCATATATACATAATAATTTTATTGAGTTATTCAAAAATATCATGTAATGGATGATGGCATATGTAGGGAGGTTCTTGAAATTCAAAAAGTATAGTACAGACCATCCCATTTAATATATTAAATTATGATTGCCACTATTTGTAGACCTGGTTCTACTGAATTGGGCTTAAAGTGGTTTATTATTTTTCCTGAGGTTATGCCTACAAATCAAGGTGATGCCACCAGCTGAAAATCATTTCTTTGTGATAGAGAAATAAGTTAATCTTCCTAAGACTACTGCATTTGGCCTTATACAAAGTAACAATGCTAAATGAGTACTGATAATTATTTGGAGTTCAGTATTTAAGGAAGATTCTAAGGTTGAACCTAGAAAGAGTGATATGAATAAATAGCTCTATCTATCATAGGTTCAAGAATGGACAGTAGTAGCATATGTGCCAGGTGCTTCTCATTCTGAACTAGACTTTCTACTCATTTAGTTATTGGGAAACATATTCTATGCTACATAGTCTGTTTTGTTCTCTCTTGGCACCTAACCAATATATAAATATTTCTTGCTTATGTGACTAGGTAACTGCGGTTTTAATGTTCCAAAACTTGTATGAAAGCAAAACCAGTATATTTTTAATCTTTTTGCATCCCCACAGGGTATCTAGGCACACATTATGGTGAAAAATGGGAACTTGGTGCTTGTATTAGGGAGGTTATTTCTCCGTTGATGTGTAATTCCACTCAAGAAGAGAATTATTGAAAATTATTTAGCACAAGCAGAGTAAATTCTCAGAAATGTATCATAGCATACACAGTTAACCCCTGGACATTGCCAACATTTTTGTAGCATAATGTTGCATTTAAAAATGGTTTTTAATTTTCCAATTATGCTTACCCATAGGGAATGCTCATAGCAAACATTTCCTCTAGAGAAAAGGTGGTAATATTTCCTTATTGTAAAGTAAATCAAAGAATCTCAACACATTTGAAATTATTTTCTTTATTTTAGCAATTTTAGTTTCTTTATAAGGAATTATATTACACCTATAGAAATAAGCTAGGGCAGCTAATGTGGGAGTCACCCTCTGATAAATTTATATTTGAACATAGATTTCTTGTAAAATGTTCAGAAAATGAAGGTTCACATCTAATAGCCTTTGAAGTATATACAGGAAAAAAAAGAACATGATTACTCAAATTTACACAGAATAAATAAAATATGTGGAAATAAAATTTAACTCCTATTCATTCAACTCAATTCTGCAAAAATTTACAGAGCACTAAAAATGTGCCTAGTATCATCCTGGGTAAACAGATAAGTTTAATGTCCAGAAGTCTCATAGTAAAAGGAAATGCACATATGAACAAATGATTTTAAAGTAACATGTTGGATACTGTCAGACTGTTGTGGGAGTACATTGTAGTATTGCGGATTGAATTTAAGGCCTTTGTACTGTTCTACACTCCCTGCCTTTCTTGCTTCTTTCTTTCTTTCTTTCTTTCTTTTTCTTTCTTTCTTTCTTTCTTTCTTTCTCTTTATTTTTTGTTTTGAAATGTTGACTCACTAAGTTTTTAAGTGCTAAGGCTGGGCTAGAACTTGTGATCTTCCTGTCTCAGCTTCCCTCAGTGCAGGGATGAGAGTACTTTTTATTTTTTTAATTTATTTAGTTAATTTTATTGGTACACTTTAGATATACAGTATAATGACATTTGTCTTTGGAAATTTGCACCTTTGCATAATCTCTCTTGGTTCTTATTTTTCCCCCTTCCCCTGCCCTCCCTTCAACCCCTCCATCCCTCCCTATTTACAAAGACTTTGTTTCCAGTTTTTCATTTTCTCATATTAATTCCATTCCCTTCTTTCCTTTCCCCTACCCCTCCCACTTCCCTCTACCCTTTGCCCCTTTTCTTCTTATTCCATATTATCTATTATACCTTTTAGTCCTTATTTACATTTTCAGTTTCTCACACTAGAGAAACAATTCAATCTTTACACATGTGTGAACTATTTATTTCACTTAAGAGTATCACCTCAATGTGCATCCATTTAGCTATAAATGTCTCTAATTTCTCATTTTTTTATGGCTGAGTAGTACTCTGTTTTATTAAAAAAACACATTTTCTTTATCCACTCTCCAGTTGATGGGAATTTGGGGTATTTCCAAGTTTTAGCTGTTACAAATTGTGCTGCTGTGAACATGGGTGCACATATATCACTGTGATATGATTCTTTTAATTCTTTGGAGAAGATACCCAGCAGGGGAAAGGCTGAGTCTAATGGGATTTCCAGTCCTAGTTCTTTGAGGTATCCATACTGATTTCCATAGTGGTTGCACCAGATGACACTCCCAACAGCAGTGGAATAGGGTTCCTCTTTCCCCACAGCCCCACCAGCATTTGTTACTAGTTGAATTCATGATAGCAGCCATTCTTTCTGGGGCAAGATGGAATCATTTGCATCTCTCGAATAACCATTGATGTTGAACATTTTCTCATATGTTTATTTGCTATTTCTACTCCTTTGTCTGAGAAATGTCTGTTCATTTCAGATGCCAAATTTTGGCTTGGGTCTTTAAATTTGGGACGTCTGATTTTTTAAAGTTCTTTGTAGGTTTTAGATAGTAGACTTTTGTCTCAGGAACAGCAGAAGAAAAAATTTCCTACATTGTGGGTTGTCTCTTCACACTGTTGGTGGTTTCTCTTGCTGTGCAGACGCTTTAATATGAAGAGATTTCACTTGTTGATTGTTCTAGCTCATGGGCAACTGAGGTTTTGTTCATAAAATCTTTTCCTACACCAATGTCTTCAAGAGTTCTTCCTAAACTCTCTTCCAACTGGTTTAGTGTTTCTATTTTAATATTTAGATGTTTAATCCATTTCAATTTTAGTTTAGGACATGGTGAGAGAGATAGGTCTAGTTTTGATCTTTGGCAAGTTGAAACCCAATTTTTCCAGCACCACTTATTAAAGAGGCTGTCTTTCCTCCAGTGAGGGTATTTGGCTTCTTTGTCGAAGATGAGATGGCTGAGTGTGTCTGGAGTTGTTTCTGCATCTTCTAATCTGTTCCACTGGTCCTCAGATCTGTTTCTTTGCCAGTAACATGCTGCTTTTTACAACAGTAGCTTTATAGTATAGTTTCAAGTTTCAAGTTGGGGATTGTAATACCTGTGCCATTTCTATGTTGCCTAGAATTGCTTTTGCTATTCTGAGTTTCTTCTTGTTCCAAATGAAGTTTTGGATTGTTTTCTCAGGGTGCATGAAGTATGCTGGTGGGGTTTGAATTGGGATTGCATTGTATCTATATAGCAGTTTTGTGAGTATGGCCATTTTCACTATGCTGATCCTTCCTACCCAGGAACAATGGATGTCTTTCCATTCTCTGATATTGTCTTCAATCTCTCTTTTCAGAGTGGTATAGTTTTCAGAGAAGAGGTGTTTTATTTCTTTTGTTAAGTTGATTCCTAGGTATTTCAGTTTTTGGATGCTATTGTGAAAGGAATTGTTTGCCCTATTTCTCTCTCAGTGAGTCTGTTGTTAGTGTAGAGGAAAGCTATTGATTTTTGTGTGCTGACCTTGTATCCAACTACTCTACTAAATTTGGTTATTAAGTCTAGAAGACTTTTGGTGGAGTTCTTGGGGTCTTCTACCATGTCATCTGCAAATAATGACAATTTGAATTCTTCATTTCTTATTTTTATTCCTTTTATTTCTTTCTCTTGTCTAATTGCTGTGGCTAATATTTCCAATAGTATATTAAACAGGAGTGGTGATAGTGGACATCCTTGTCTTGCTCTTAATTTAGTGTGAAGGATTTCATTATTTGACCATTTACTATGCTATTGGCTGTTGGTTTTTCATAGATGGCTTTTATCAGATTGAGTTAGAGACCATCTATTCCAATTTTTTGAAGGGTTTTTATCATAAATGCATGTTGGATTTTGTCAAATGCTTTTTCTGAATCTATTAAGATGATCATATGGTTTTTGTCCTTGGCTCTATAGATATAGTATATTACATTGATTGATTTGCATATGTTGAACCATCCCTGCATCCCTGGGATGAATCCCCCTTGGTTAGGGTGTATGATCTTCTGGATGATCTTCTGCATTCTATTGGTCAGTATCTAATTAAGGAACTTTGCATCCATGTTCATTAGTGAGATTGGCCTATACTTTTCTTTTTCGGTTGGATCTTTCTCTGCTTTGGGGATCAAGGTGATGCTTGCTCCCAGGAATGAATTCAGGAGTATTGCTGCTTCCCTTTCAATTTCATGGAAGAGTTTAAATAGGAGTGGCAGTAGTTCCTCTCTAAATGTCTTGTAGAATTCAGCAGTAAAGCCATCAGGACCCAGACTTCTCTTAGTTGGTAAGTTTTTAATTATATTTTCAATTTCTTTGATTCATATTGGGTTGGTTAGAATTTTTAGGTCTTCTTCGTTCAACTTTGGTAATTCATATGTATCTATAAATCTGACCATTTCTTCTGTTTTCCGTCTTATTGGCATATAGATTCTCCCAGTAGGTATTGATGATCCTCTGGATTTGTGCTGGGTCCATTGTAATTTCATCCTTTTCATTCCTAATTGCATGGATTTGGGCCTTTTCTTTCCTTTTTCTGATAAAAGTTGGCTTAAAGTTTGTCAATTTTGTTTATTCTTTAGAAGAAGCAACTCTTGGCTTCATTGATTTCTTGTATCATTCTCTTAGTCTCCATTGCTTTGATTTCTGCTCTGATCTTTTTAATTTCCTCCCTTGGATGAGCTTTGGGTTTGTCCTGCTCTTCTTTTTCTAGAAGCTTGAGGTTCAGCATCAGATTGTTTAATTGGGCTCACTCTGTTTTCCTAATATGAGTATTCACTGCTATGAATTTCCCTCGTAAGACTGCTTTCATTGTGTCCCATAGATTCCTATATGTTGTATCATCGTTGTCATTTAATTGTAAGATATGTCTGCATTTTAAAATTTCCTCTGTGACCCATTGGTTATTTAGAAGTGTGTTGTTCAATGTCCATGTGTTTATGAAATTCTTGCAGTTTCTTTTGCTATTGATCTCCAATTTCATTGCAGTATGGTTTGTTAATATACTGGGGATAACTTCAATTCCTTTGCACTTACTTAGACATGTTCTATGAGCAAGTATATGGTCTATTTTGGAGAACGACCTGTGTGCAGCTGAAAAGAATGTGTATTCTGATTTTGTGGGGTGGAACACTCTGTAAACATCTGTGAAGTTCATTTGTTCAAGATTTTGATTGAGTTCTAATATTTTGTTGTTTATTTTTTGTCTAGTTGATCTATCTATTAGTGACAGTGGAGTACTGAGGTCCCCCACTACTATTGTATTAATGCTTATGTGATATTTCATGTCCATTAGTATTTGTTTTAAATAGTTAGGTGCACTAGTGTTTGGTGCATATATATTAATGATTGTCATCTCTTCCTCTTGGATTGTTCCCTTTACAAGCATATAGTGGCCTTCTTTGTCTCTCTTCATCAGTGTTGGTTTGAAATCCACTTGATCTGCAAAGAGGATAGCTACTCCTGCTTTTTTTGGTTCTTGTCACATGGAATATTGTTTTCCACCCTTTAAGTTTTAGTCTATGAATTTCTTTTTGAGTTAAGTGTGTTTCTCATATGCAGCATGTTGTTGGATCTTGCATCTTGACCCATTCTGCCAGTCTATTTCTTTTGATTGGTGAATTGAGACCATTAACATTCATGGTCATAACTGATATGTATTGACTTATCATTGTCATGACTTTTTCTTTTTGTTGAGGTCTCCCCCTTTGCATTTATTTTCTTGTCATGCACAATGGATCCATTCTGCTGGGCTTTCTGGGCTTG
Organism: Heterocephalus glaber; assembly: GCF_053883595.1. Taxonomy (NCBI): domain Eukaryota; kingdom Metazoa; phylum Chordata; class Mammalia; order Rodentia; family Bathyergidae; genus Heterocephalus; species Heterocephalus glaber. Next base: position 40,085,959 of record NW_028258320.1, on the reverse strand, counting down.
TGATCCTCATTGTGTTTTCCAGTGATATTGTCTAAAATATTTTGGAGTGCTGGTTTGGTATTCATGAAGTTCCTAAGGTGCTCTTTATCATGAAAGTATCTTATTTCTCCATCAGTTTTGAAAGATAGTTTTGCAGGATACATCAATCTGGGTTGGAGGCTGATATCCTTTAGGGCTTGAAATATGTCACTCCAAGCTCTTCTTGCCTTGAGGGTTTGAGTTGATAAGTCTACTGTGATTCTGATGGGCTTTCTTTTGTATGTGATTTGTTTCTTTTCTCTCACTGCTTGTAGAATTTTGTTCTTCTGTTGGATTTCTGGAATCTTAACTATTATATGCCTATGTGTAGTTTTTTTTTTTTTTTTTTTTGATCAAGTCTAGTTGGAGTCCTATATGCCTCCCTTATCTGTATGTCAAGTTCTTCTTCCCTGTTTGGGAAGTTTTCTCCCCTCACTTCTATGAACAGTTTTTTGTTACTGTCTTTTGCACTTTCTCCTGTTTCTTCATTGACTCTGATCAGTCTTATGTTATTCTTCTTTACATCATCTAGCAGCTGCTGGATTGATTTCTCTTGGTCCCTTAAAATTTTAAAGAATCTTTTCTTTTCCTGGTCACTAATTGCAATCTTATCTTCTATATCTGAAATTCTGTCCTCACATTGGCTCTTTCTTCTGCATAAACTTTCAATGGATTTTTTAATCTCCTGGAAATCTGTTTGTATCTGTTTTATGGATTCCATTTGTTTCCTATGTTGGGATTCCATCATGTTCCTCAGCTTCTCTATTTTTTAAATCTGTGTCTGCTGTACATTTATTAATCATGTCTTACACTATGGACATAATCTCTGCTGTTATCTGAGAAATTATTTCTGATTTCTCTTTTTCCAGATCCTCTTTGGTTGCCAGTTCAGGGAGTCCAGGTGGTTGACTATCAGATTGTTCCAACTCGTTTCTCTTTTAGGTGATCTGGGAGTCTGGTTTTGAGAGTTGTTTAAGTGTCTTCTTATTTCAAGGGGTGGGAGGGTTGTGTGCTGCTGCTGCCCACATGGATCACCTCCTTGGCGCTCAGCGCAGTGGTATGGTGACCTGGAAGGTTCAACTCCTTTGAGGTGGGGGCAGCTCTGCTCCTTGGTGCTGGGGGCAGTGGTACCTGGATTCTGCCAGTTTCAATTTATTGCTGGTAGGCTTTGGTTTTTTATCTTCTGTGAGGCCCAGGGATGTTTCTTTTCCCTCAGGAGTGGAGGGAGACCTTGGAGGAGCATGGTAATGAGGTCAAGCTGAGTGGGACTGGCTCTCTGTGAGCCCCTCAGAAGAAATCCTTTACTCAGAATTGTTCCCTTTCCGAATTGCTTTTCTTCTTCTTTTTTCCTCCTAGTTCCTTCTAGAAAGCCCTGCAGTGCCCTCCAAGGCCTGAGAGTACTTTTTAGAGGAAACACATTTCATTTCATGTGTCAGAGGTTTAAAAAAGAGTACAGATTCTAGTTTCTGGTAAATAATTTCCAAGTTTCAAACATCATCAAAATCTTGTTCCTTCAGTATTTGATTCCACTTCCTTATTAATGGTTCCATTCCTTGGCAAACTAAACCAAAGATGAATTCTAGCCCCTCCCAGGAATTCACATTTTCTCATTCAAATAAAGAAAGAAAGAATTCTCATTTCCTAGTAGCTGAAAAATATCCAGGTACCGAGTCTCCAGATGCCTTACTGTTCTCACTTGGATACATCCATCTTTGATTCAGTCACTATGGACAAGGAAAACTGCTCATAATAAAGAGATAGGTGGAATTGGATATGGGTGTAGGTAGAAAGTTTCTTTCTGAATGGCCTGGCAATCTGTGGTATTTCTGAAAAAAAAAAACAAAAAAACAATGAATTCCTACTAAAATTTGTTACATCCTGTTTCTCAGTAATCCTATACTCACTCCTAACATTCAGAAGTAACTTAACTGATCTCTGCATATCTTGTAGTTCCCTTCTTACTGATACCACCCAAATTTAAGCCATTAAATGGACTTTCCACCTGAAGCCAACCTAACTACCAAGTAAACAAATGCTTAGCTTTTGAGTTCATTCACCTATTCCTTAAATATCCACTGACTGCTTTATTCTATAATAGAGAGCAGACACATGCCACTTACAATGTTTAGCAAGACACAGTTTCTACTATAGAGCATACATTCTAGTTAAGAAAACAAGACAAATGTAAAATAAGAATAAAGTGTTGATGGCTGATGTACAGAGTGCTAAGAAGCACATGAGTCAGGTCTTAGACCAGTGGTGGAGAAACTATGGCATTTGTGCTGCAGGGAACTGTTTGTAATGATGAAAGCTATAAAAAGTTCACCATCTATATCTTAGGCTTTGTTTTGGATCATCCAAGAAACTTCCCACCAAGGAAATCTAGATAAGGATAAATAGGCATTAATCAGGTGAAGAGAGTGGCAGAACATCATCCATGTCAGAGGGACAGGATTACTTCTCACATGATCAGCCATGAGTTTCTCTGACTAAACACTTCCTGGCAGATAACATGAGTTGACTATCCAGAGTCCATTTTCTCTTTCCATCAAGTAAAATCGAATTCTATCTCATATGAAAATGGGCCCACTTGAAAATATTTGCTTTCTAAAACTCCTTTTGTAGTCTTTCTTAAACAAGAGACAAAGACTAAACCAGAAAAAAGTAAAACATAAAGAAAATATAAAACTAGAAATGCGGTGGTTCTAAAAGACAGTAGAAAATAATTTATCTGAGTAAAAAGATTTTCAAAGTGAGACTTGAACTATTTAAACTGATTTTTAAAAATTTCATTATAAAACTAATTTGGTTGACCAAAATTCATATTACCAAAACAGTTTTTCCCCGTTTTTACTTTTTACTTCTTTCATACTTGCTAAAATGCAAGTTTCCCTAGACATCTTTGTTTATTTCATTCTGACATATGAAATCCATTAAAATCCTCAATTAGTGCTCTCAAATATTCAAATAAAAGGAACTGATGCTTCAGTGCATGGAGTCATAAACATAGAAGATCTCTAAAGTCCATTAAATTCTTAACATTATGCTTAGTAGGCAGGTCCCCTTTCCGCTAATGAGGTGTTAGTGAAGGCATAAAAAGTTAAGTGATTAGCTAGAGAGAGTCTTGGATAGTGAAGATGGAGATTGTTGTTTTCCTTTTCATTGTAAGTTGGCATTTTCCTTAAGCTAGTATTTCTTTGCATGATAAATAGCACTCACCCAACTAATTAAAAGATTTCAGAGGGGTTCATTCTGCCAGCAATCTGTGTTTCCCAAAACTATTGAAAGAGAATCTGGTCTCCAGTCACTTAATTATTTCTATAATCATGTATAGAATCATTGAGGCTACCTTGTATTTGGGAGAAAATGTCATTTATGGCCCTGATTATATGAAAAGAAATATGACTTCTGATAGGTGGAAGGTTCTTTATTTTCGTGAGAGCCATGATTTGGTTGATTTATGTCTTAGTTACTTCCTTCACTGCTGGGACAAAATATACAGCACTCACAAGTTAAAGGAAGAGAGGTTTATTTTGACTCACATTTTGTAGAAGTTTCAGTCCATAGATGGTTGGCTCCAAGGCAGGACAGCATGGAGGAAGGGCATGGCAGAGGAGAATTGCTCATAGTACAGCAGACAAGAAGCAGAGAGACAAAAAGGCCAAACTAGTGCAGGGGACAAACCCTTCCAGTCCATAATCCCAATGACTTGCCTCTTCCTACCAGACCTTACCTCCTAAGATCAAGTCAGCAATAAGCCCCCATAATCCAATCATTTTTCAAAAGCCCTACCTTTGAGCATAGGACTCTTTGGGGAGACATCTTGATATAAGCCGTAATGGTATGAAACTGGAAATTACTCTGCCTTATATTAGGAAAATAATTTGAAATACTATCAGGAATATTAGGTGAGGAAAGAGAGGAGAGGAGTCATCAAATGTGGCAGCTCAGATATTCTGTTGTATGACTATAAAGTATACTGAGCAGGGTGGGGATATTGTGCAGTGGTTCAGTAGTAGAGCAATTGCCTAGTATGTGGATGGCCCTGGGTTTGATCCTCAGAACCAGTAAATAAATGAAAGAAAAGTTCAATGAAATCATGGATTCTTGAGTGATCAGTTTCTTGAGGAATTTGTCATCATTTTATTCATGTACAGGGATGTTGTCTCCCTCATTATTCTCTTTTTCAAAGACTAACACAGGTTTTCATCAGGTACTAAACATGACAATAATTAAAAACTAGAAGATGACTTATTTGCTGTCTTCTTCCTATGTACTCTATCTTCGTGTTCTTTTAATTAACTGTTGGTGGAAAGCAAGGTTGTAGAGAAATTAAGTTTTAATGAAGCATTCTCCATGCAACACTCTCCAGGTTCTAGAGATAGTAGTTGTGATGGTGATAGTGACTGTGACCAATTGCAAAATCATAATTCCACCAATTATCAGATATGAGAATCAGATATGTTGGTGGATTCTTTCATGCAAAATACCTACTGGTGCCCTCAGCTCTGGTGGTTACCCTGAAGGGTCAATTCTAAGTATCATTTCTGAAAGCCCCATCTACACCCTGCTAAGGAGCCCACGTTGTCAAAAACCCCTATGTATGTATTATCTTTCAGGCCCAACCAAAGGCAATAGTAAGGGCTTTGTCAGGTTGACCTTTCTGGAGAAAGCTGCCTTCCCCCAACAAAACTCAGTGCACAGCTCACACATTAAAGTATTATACTCATTTTCCTTTGTTTGTTTTTGAGACAAGGTCTTGTTATGCATTTCAGGCTGGCTTTGAACCCAGACTGGCCTCAAACACATAGCAATCCTCTTGCCTCAGCCTCCTGAAGTTTGGGATTACAAGCAGGAGCCATTATGCTTGGCTCTTTAAGGAGAAGTAAGTGAGGGGCTCAAGTCTGCCTGGCCCTCATTCTCATAAATACATTTGCATTCCTACCCCAGATGCCTACATTCAGAAGTGTTTTATCTAAGGTCTCCTGTTGAGATCTTCTTGTGGGTGGAGTCTGGGAGAATCCCGGAAACACCTCCCCAAACTCAGTACTTTTTTGCTTCCTCTTCCACTCCAGCCTGCTCTTACAGGGTTCATAGAACTGTACAAGCCTTGCATTTGAGGTTTTTCTCAACAGCAAGATGACCTCATTTACTGTACTGATTTACTAACCCCCCACCAGTGTGTCTTACAGGGGAAAATGAAATGACATGAGGAATTGTTGGCATTTTCTGTATAGTCAGCTTCTGGTTTATATTATCACAATAAGTGATTAAAGTCTTGATTGTTATGTCCATTTTGGCTTGTTGCTTTGCTCAGCTATTCTAACACCTACCAGCTGAGTTCTTAGCTCAGCTGAGTTCCTTCCACTGCCACTGTAAATCATTCCATGGAATTGTTTAAAACACCTTCCATGAACTCTTATCCAGTTTAAAATGTCTAAAATGCTTCTTTTTTTTCTATACTGAACTTGACAATGCAGATTTGTTACCTAAAAGTGGAACGTCTTTAGTTTAGTGGTTAGGCAGATATCATAGGCTGGATGTTAAAGGGTGAAGTTCATAGTATACAAGAAGTGATGAATAAAGGGCATTCCATACAGAGGAAACAGCAAGGAAGTTAGTGTGTATATAAATGTTGTATGTATTCAGGAAATGGCAAGAAGTCTGAGATGGCTCATAAAAAAATGCATCTATAAAATGAACTGATAAAAGCTTTGGTGGTTTATATAAAAATGATGTCTTCTTTAGGGAGTTAACACTCACCTACAGGAAGAGTCATGGGCCAAATATCAGCAGGTAATTTCCAGTAATTGGCAAATTTAATTATTAAGAGAGAAAAGAGACTCTGAAAAATGATTGAGGAAAATTTTTTTAAATAGACATGAAAAAGAAAGGGGAGGAATTTCTTAATGTGCCTGGTTTTTGTCATCAATATCTCCTTTTTAATTTAGATCTTATTTGAAAAATCACATTCAAAGGCAAAGATGTCTTATTCTCCATTAAACATCTAGAAACACAAGAATTTTCTTCAGAATTTGGATTAAAGCTGTAGTTCACAGCTGGAGGCAAATTTGTCCCCCAAGGGACCTTTGACAGTTGTCACAACTGGGAAAAAGAAGTGTGCTATTAAACATCTCATTATACACATTTTTGTCTTGACAATGGCAATTTAGAAAACACAAATTTCTAATACTGAGTTTAAAAAAACACTACATTAGAACTATGCACATTTTCAATGTGTTCCTGGTCCTCTGCATAGCTTTTGCTTCTTAACAAGTCATATATATATAAATATATTTGTATACTCATTACTATTTTGCTTTGTTAGCTGAAAGGACTTAGAAGCAACACCAACTCAATAATAATGAACATAATTAATACTCAGATCTTAGTTTCTAATTCCATTCTTTAATAAAAGGAATCTGGGGCCCTTAGAGAAGTGACTGATTCTCTGATTGAGTTAGAAAATATCCAAGATGAGCCTGGAATATCTTGTAGTGACAGGAAGTAAAAATAAAATTCCATAATGATAGGATCATGTTAAAGAGACAAAGGACCTAAAAGAAAAAGGTCTTCATAGCCAAAGGTGAAACAATTTGAACAGAAGCAGAAAGGGATTGTAATCCAAACTATAAAATACATACATAAGTCCCTATGAATTTAAGTAAATTATTGAATAAGAAAGTAATTTTAGGAGAATAGACTATTCTCCTATGCAGAGTGAATCCCAGTAATTTATGCAGATACTCTGCCCTTGAAGAGGTGGTACATAAGTTTGCACTCCTTAACTATGCATATATAAGCATATAGTGACTTCTTCCTGAAGAATGTAGTATGGGAAGAGGGAATAAAGGAATTACTATGGAGTACCAAAACCTAACAGACAGTACTTCAGCAAAGTCTTCAACTTTCATACCAATGGTGATAAATCACGTAGGCAGTGGATACTTTTAACTTGATGTGATGAAAATGGCACTTTAGATCTGTGGTCTTTCTTTCCAAAAACATATGATTCCAGTCTAATCATGAGGAAAACATCAGACAAATCCAAGATGGAGGAAAATCTACAAGGTATCTGGATAATATTTTCAAAATTGTCAAGGTGACACAAAAGGAAGTGTAAGATACTATAACCACCACAAGGAGCATAAGGAAACATAGCAGATAAATGTTATGTGGTATGCTCAATGGGCCTCTAGAACAGAAAAGGATATTAAGCTAAGGAAATCTCAAACAAATACCAACTTTAGCTGATAAAAATATATTCATATTGGTTCATTAACAGTTAGAAATGGACCATATGTAATGGAGAATCTGACTTCATTGGTTAAGGTATAACTGCTGACATCTTTTATATCTTACCCATTTGTCCTTCCCTTCTGCTTACATCTAGGTAATGAGATAAGAAAGTTTGGGTGTTCTGTCCTTTGGTGGGAGATTCAAACCACATAACCTCCTGCTTATACATTAGAATTCTTATTCTGGCACCAATCCTTTAACAACAATAAAACCCTATATCAGTTGCCTTTTTTGGCTGTCCTAAGTCATTTGGAACTACCTTAGGAGGATTTCCCGGTACTTCTCAAAAAACCTCATTATATGTGTGGTAAACATTTTTATGAGATCTTGGTGTATAGTGGCATCCTTAGTCTTGATATCCAAAGCGTATTTTGGATGGAGATCCATCCTATTTCTTCAGAATGGCTGTTAGTAAGAGACATTGATAACAAGATAAACTGGGTATGGAGCATATGGAAATTCTCTGTTTTGGCATTCTCTGTGTAAATCTATAACTCTTGTAAAATAAAGTTTATTTTTTAAAGTCTTTGCAGTTTGTAATGACATAGTTACAATAAAATCTGATGCCAACTTCTAGATGTAACTACTGCTTGAAAAGACCATTTAGTTTTGCCAGAAGACTCTTATCCTAGGTATAAGTTAGATCATTTAAAGGCAAATTTCACCATGAGGTAAATTGGGTTTTTTGTTTCCTTCTGATTTATTTTTATTGGATTTTTAAAAAACAAAGTAGATAATAGATTTATCTTTTTCTTGAACCCATCATAGAGCTGGCAAATGACCACCTCTTCCATAGTCAACACATTTTAATCTGGAACAGTAATAGATTCATGATTATTGCTCAGAAAATGTCCTAAACATCTCAGAAAACATATTTAATTTGTGCTACTTTTGTAAAAGATGTGTAGCTCAGAGTAGAGGTCTAATCATCAGACAGAATAAATTGTTTTCATAGTACATTCTTGTATTTCTATTAGCACTTATTTATTTGTCCCTTATATAATCTTAATAATGGTAATCTTGCATACTAGTACCTGGAGATGTGCTAAGTTCTTTTGTGTTTTATCCCCTTTAATATTCACTTTACTGTAGGGGGGAAGTTTCCTGTTTATAAATGAGAAAACTAAACCCTGGGAGAGGTTAAATAACTTGCTAGAGGTCTCTCAGCTAACAAATGGCAAATCTCATGCCTACATGCCTACACGACCTTCAGCTTTCCCCAATAGATTACAGCATTTGCTATTTACATAGGAATGTCTCTCAACTAGATTTGAATTCCTTTGTTAGAGGAACTGTTTTATATGCATTTTTATTTCCACAAACAGAACCGTACCTGAAAAAGGTGTATGCTACATTCATTCTTACTTTTCCCTTAATACATACATTTTGTTGGCTCAGTTAATCACATACAAGAATAATCTGCCCAATTACTTTCAGCTGCATAAGTCATCATAATTACCACGGAGAGTCAATACTGCAAGAGACCTGTATAATATAATGTACATACAGAATTACACAGAAGAAAAATTCATTCCCAATGGAAACTGGATAGCAATTGTATGTGCTATTGAAACTCAGTTGTGTTGTGGTCCTGTATTACTGTATGGCATTCACCTCCCCTGGGATAGAAAATCCATTCTTGACCTGCATCTTAAAAGCCATGTAGTGGAAAGGATGCTTTTAAGAGCGCTTCTGAGAGGGTGTATGAAATTATTATTGTTTGTCTATGGCTTCTAGATGGTGGCATAGCTGCCTAAAACCCAAGGCCTATTTAAATTACTATGAGCTATCAGAGAGCTCTCCATTATAAAGGAGCAATGTACTATGCAATAGCAATTTTATAACTTAAAATATTTCTTTATCAAGAGCCATCAGGTTAGCATAATGAGAATTGTAAATTAGATTCTGTGGATTTGTTTGAACTCCACCTGATAAAATGAATCTGATCTAAAGTACTTTTCCTTTTATCTGAATAGATGTTTTATTATCATAGGTGTGATGTGGATTAAGTCCAGCTCTCCTGAGAATCAAAAGAAGGTACTTACATGGTTACAGTGATTAATGTTCTAAGTGACATGTTCAAATTTGTCATCTTTAAGCAAATCCAAAGCATGTTCTTTTGTTCGAGTTTTCTCTCTGTTTGGCCTTGAATAGAATGGAAATTCACCACAGCTCCTTGAAAAAAGTTGAATTAAATTTCTTAGGTCTTTGTGGCATCCTTGTGCAACTTCAGGGGTCAATTCTCAGGACATACAAGGAAACCCATACCTAAGACTTGACTGGTTACTGGATGGTAAGTGAGCAGTGTAGACGTAAAGCCAACAGCCCCCATTTCTACACTCTGTTTTGCACTTAGCTTGCTCCATGATATTTGGCAGAACCTTTTACTTTTTGGACACTTGGATTCCCTTTATGTAAAAGAAAAGTCAGAGTGAGTTATCTCTTAATCTAACCTTTTATAGTTCTATAATTGCATTGTAGGACCATAAATATGCAAAGTACATCATTGCACTTTGAAGATTTACAGTTATTCCATTAAAGTTTGAATTTCATTTCTGAGGAAACACAACTATCTGAAAATAATTTTTGCCCTTTGGATCTGGACCTGGGAAGATTTAGGTTTGTATAAGATATAGAAATCTATAGGAATATATTAGGCACAAAAAATAAACAACAATTTTTGACTCAGCTAAGAGCCTGCCTACTTACCCAGTTGACTTTCTGCTCCTATTTGTAGGTGGCCCTTTAAGACTTCTACTCAACTACTGCTTCAGAAAGTATCTATTTTGATGGCACCTTCTGGATTCTTTATGCCCTTACTTGCAGAAACAGATTCACCTGGCAAAAGCAATTCACAGAAATCATCAGACTATAACATGAGTGTGGAAGAATCATAGAGCTAAGTGGTATTGGAGAGATGAGTGATCAGAAAAGATTTTGGAGGCCCTTACAGGGTTTGAAAGTGGATTTTTAAAATCCAAAACATGAACAACAGTAGACCATGAAATAATAAACTAAAAGATGCAAGGGAGAAAGCCTTACAAATATCTGGAGGAAAAAGACTTTCACGCAAAGGAAAAAACACCTGCAAAGACATGAAGATGGAATTGTGCCTCTTATATAGTTAAGAAACTGTTAAGAAGGCAGTAAGGCTGGAACAACAAGTGTTAGCGATTATAGGAGGAGATGAAATCACAGAGTGTAAAGGGGCCAGACTATGGGGTGCTTAGAAGACCATAATTTGACTTCTAAGGAAACAGAAGGTTTGAACAGAGAAGCATCATGTTCTGACTTATGTTCTTACAGGGATACAATTGATGCTGTGCTAAGAATAGGTTTTTGGGTTCAAAAGTGGAGGCTCAGAGATCAGTTAGGAAATTATTCCAATAGTGCAGTTAAGAATCAGGGTAGTAACAATAAAGTTGTGAAAAGTGATCAGACTCAAAGTGAAAATTCCAGAAATACAAAATGCATTCTTTAAACTGCAGGCCATTCTTAGTAGCATGATTTCATACCATCTCCTTTTGTCAGGCCATAATATGAATCCTTCCTTTGTCCAGTTTATTCACACTATATGCACTACTTGCCCTTTGGTAGCTGCCTCAATTATCAGATTGACTGCCATGATATTGTAATACTTGTGTTTAAGTGTAATAAGGATTTCACTTAACAATAGCTGAAATCTCAAGGTTATTGGTGCTGCAATTTAGATATTCTGGAGATGGAAAGTGGTTCTTTGAAGTAAGAAGGTGAAAGCTCTCAACTTATGAAGGAAAGTACAAGTGTATGTTGAACTTTCTACATATTAAAATGTAAGAAAAAAAGAATTACAGTGCTAGTTTTGCTGCAGCATTTCATATTGCAAAAGTTACACCCACAGGGTATGATAAATGTTAAGATGAAAAAGAAATTAATTGTATAGATGGAAGACATGAACTAGAAAACATGGTTTGATTGATAGCAATGTGCTGTGCCAGAAAATATTCAACTCTTACAAAGACTTTAGCAGAGAATCCCCTGAAATGAGTGACACCAAGTCATTTACTGAAAATAAAGGATGATTACACAGATTCAGGAATAGGTTTATACTGGGAAATATAAAAATTACTCAAGAGGCTGCATCTGCAGATGAAGAAACTGCAGGGTTGAAGAAATTGATTAAGGGAAAAGGATACCATCTAAAGTAAGTCTTCAATTGTGATGGAGCCAGGCACTTGTGGTTGAAGATGCCCAACAAAATGAACATTCATGAAAATGCAAAGGAGGCACCTGAACATAAAACAAGGAGGGATAGATTAACTCATGCTGTGTGGCAGGGCTGCATGGCGTATAAATGAGGCACCGTGAACAGGGTTAAGGAGGAGGTGCTCTCCAAAACAAAAACACTCATTTTGAGAGAGAGCATCTACATAATTTTATTACAATTTATTCTAATAATTGTTCTGTATTAGTTATTGTTAAATTCTTTTTGTGCCTCATTTATAAATTAAATATTCACAGGTACACAGATATTGGAAAAAAAACCATAACACATATATGGGTTTGATATCATCTGTGGGTTCAGGCATCCATTTGGGGTCTTGGAACATACCTCCCCTCAATAAGGGGAACTATTCTATTTGAGATTTTATACCTTACATTTGTGTCTAAAATTTAAAAGATATTTATAATGCATGCATTTAGAGATTTCCAGTAGGTACTTGCATATGTTAATCCTTTGATCCTCTCAACAGCCATTCGAGGCAGGTTTTATTATTATATTGATTACAGGTGGTGCATGTAATTGCTACCCTGATTATATACTGTATGTTTGAGAGCACATAGATAATATGTAAAGGAGTAAATACTTGAATATAGGCACCAGGAATCCAGACCCGTGTTCCTCACCATGTATATTTACTTGCTTTTCCAGCTCTTCTACAGTAGCACAGGATAATGTGTACAGTCATTGTGATTATAGGAAGAGTAAAAGGATTCACAGACAAAGGTGGTTTCCCAAGAATTATCATTACCTGTATTTAAATCTTCATATAGTATCAAGCACTCATATAATATTTTATCTAATTCTAGATGGTAGTTTTTACAAGTTAACAGTTGATAAAAATGTGGAAGAAATATTTTTCAATAGAATATATTCCAAGCATTCTGGGTAATGCTTTATTCATTGATTTTCTTAGTCATTCAATGGACATTTAATGAGCCCCTAGAATGTACCAGGTATTGAAGTGCAGATAAGCTTGAAATTTTTTCCCTTCTTAGTGGAAGAAAACAAAATAAATCAAACAATATAAATTATACATCATATAAATGTACAGTTCAACTATAATGAGAATTTGAAAGAGGAGGGATCTGAGGGAAGAAATTCTACAGAAGAAATATTATATGCAAAGGTCAGATGCAGAGACTAAAGGAGAATTTTGCAATTTTCCATAGGCTAAATTGTATGGGGAAATTCTTGAAAGATTCATGAATTATATGACTACAGTTAACATGTTCTTACTCTCAGGTTATGGAACTCTTTTCCAGTATTTAATCTTAGTAATATCTCAATATTATTCCTTTTCCTACTGGTGAACACTCAATTATTACATTGATGTGAACCTTGCCTGGGACACAGTTATCATCATAATCTTGAGTCTCATGTTCATTTGCTTTTGTTTATGAAAATAAGATACTCATTGAACAGCATTAGTTCTTTAATCCCTTGTTAAAATTTGTGCTTTTTAAACTTTTATTAGTACATATTTGCAGTTCATAATTATTACATTCACTGTAGGGTACATGTACATAACACATTCTAATTCCATTCTTTTTCCTCCTTGCCCTATAACTTGCATTTATTGTTCCAGGATTAGGTTCACTTATTTATCTTATAAGACCTTATAAAATTAATTATCATATATGCATATTGAAAACCAGACTTATAGGCCTCATCTACAAATCTTTTTCCATTTTCTATATTTCTTTTACTTCACAGTATTGTTAAGTAAACTTTATTCTCTAATCAATATATAAGAAATAGTACAATGTTGAAATACTAATAGGTAGTTGTAGCTTGATGCATACTAATAAATTAAATAATGACTTAAAAGAATGATATTAATAATACTTTACATTTATACAAATATATACTTTATAAACCACTTTTACATACCAGATGTTATTAAGTCTCACAAAACTCATTACGAGATTCTCAGCCCTGAATGTACAGAGGTTATAGCTAGGAAACTAAAACATTTGAATGTCTGGTTTCTCCACAAACCTAGTGAATCAGAATATTCAGGTAGTGAGCTCTGATAAATGTAATTTTAAAAATTTATATGTATTTATAAAATATTGTCAGACTTCATGAAAAAGTGAAATACATCATAATGATTTCAGGTTATGGATGAAGAAATCAAAACAAAATAATTTTCACAAAGTTATATATTTTCCTAACTTCGTGATTGTTAAGCTTCGCAGCCCAAGTGCCCCCTTCATAACAAATATTTTGCTATTCTGTAACATTTTGAAGCTCTTCTAGTATAATTTAAAACATAATTTAAATATTTAATATGGAGTTCTGCCTCCAGTGGAGAAGTAAACAGAGTAAAAGAACTTCATAACTGGCAATAAACAAAAAGCCATGGAATAAACAAAACCAATTTGCATTAAAAAAGCAATACCTGTTGATAAATGAAGCATCAAAAAATCTAAATTATATAAAGACAAGTCATTCCTAGATAAGAAAGGAACAGAGAACATTTTTATGCCCAAGACGAGTCATTGAGAGTAAGAAGGGGCTGGGGATTTAGCTCAGTGGTTTCCGCCGCCTGCCTTGCAAGCACAAGGTCCTGAGTTTGATCCCCTGTACCAAAAAAAAAAGAGTAAGAGTAAGGCAGGCAGAGGAGAAAGTCTGACAAAGAAACAGTATCTTATTCTGTGAAGAGAAACTAGTAAAAATGTGTTTGAAACTCTGGTGTAACACACACATTCAAAGCTATCCTAGTCAAATCCAAATGTGCTCTTTTTTGTAGAAATTGACAAGATGATTTCCAAATCATCTTAATTTTAATGGAATATTTTATGGAAATATGAAGATCCTCGTGTAGTTAAACCAGTTTTGGAAAAGAATATGTTACATGAATTATAATGCTTAATATCAATGTGATAGAAACCCTTAATAGTCAACATAGTATCTGTGTAGTGAGCAACAGAGCAACATAATATAATTAAAAATTCAGAAATAGAAAGATATATATGTGATCAACCTATTTTAACAAGCATTATAGTTGGTACTAGAACAGCTGGATATCTAAATGAAAAAAATGAACAATCTCTACCTCATGCATGCATAAAAATTACTTTGAACTATCGAAGTACAAGTAAACATGAAGAATTAAGATCATAAAACTTCTAGAATAGAAAAGACCCTTGTAAACTGTAAGTAGGCTGATTTTTGATAGTATATAAAAAGTGATCAATATAAAATATAATTTAAGCCTCTCAGATCACTTGTTCTTTGAAAAGAGCTATTAAGAAAGTGAAAAGGCAAGCCATGAGCTCTGAGGAAATATTTGCAGTATCTCTGCATGACAAACGATTAGTATCAAAAAAGTCAAGAGAGTCCCTTAACTATTACCTAAGAGGAAATAAAATAAAGCGATTTGAAATAAAACCTGGATTGCACTGCATAGATGCTATTACTTAAGGAGAAATAAAATAGAATGATTTAAAATAACCTGTATTGCATTGCATACATGAAGTAATCAGAGGCTCACAATTACAGGCACAATCATTCTGAATGTGATAGACGGTAGCAGGAAAAGCTTCCTATTCATAACATGATTTTCTGAAATGGAGAACAGCTGTTGAAAAGCCTGAACAAAACCTAGGACTCTCTCTTTTTCTTGTTTGCATGATAGTTTAATTTCTGGAAATTCTAATGTGTATTAAAATTATGTGAAATATATTTTGTGTTTGTATGTTAGATTTCAGCTTGGGTTATTAATAATAAGCATTACACTCAAGAGAATATCCAATTGTACCTTTAAATGTTGAGTGAGGTACTATCCCTTGATGCATGAGACTATGTAACTTATTGCAGAACCTGATGAATAAATACTGCTAGGTGTCCTTAACCATTGTGACAATAAAAAAAATTCCTCTACAAATTTCTAAAATTTCCCTTTGGGGTATAGTACCATTTTTGAAGAAAATAATGGTTGTATTAATGCAATCCTCCAGCCAAAAAAAAAAAAAAAGAAATAATGAAAAAAAAAGAAAAGAAGGAAGGAAGGAAGGGAAGGGGAAATGTAGGGAGGGGGGAAGGGAGGGAGGGAGGGAGAAAGGAAGAAAGAGAAAGAGGAATTATTTTATGACTTTAGCAATAGCTGAATGGGAAACTACTTCTGCTGTGCCTTATTTCTTTTCAGAGATGAACATATAAATAAAGTTCTACCTGTTTCTATGTTTCTATTTATTTATTTTAGAAATGAGGATGTCCTGCTAGAAAAATGATGGAGCCCACCTCTGCTGAACTGTTATCTGGCACATATAAAGAAGATAGCAGCTGCCTCCTTGGTTGATTGTCCATAAAAGCAGACAAAAGGAATATTTTCAACTTTGACAGTGGATGAAATACAATTAGAGAGATGCCAGACTGAAAGCTGTGCTCTGCAAATGGCTTGGCATAGATGAAAAGGCCACATGGGCCAGATGCAAGTCCTACTGGATTTGGAGTCAACAGTGCTTGAGCCCCTGAGCTACCTCCTAGCTTGAAAATTGTTTCCAGAATTTCTGTCCTTGGCATTGGTTATGCACAGAAGCTTTGCCTTCCAGAGCAATCTCTTCTTGTGAGGCATTCAGAAACACTTTCTCACATTTATCTGTGGTTTTATCATGAACATGAGTCTCATGTTTGTCATCTCATGTTTATTCATTATGGATACAATTAAATCAGTCAAAAAAGCAACTTGGCCTTTCCACTAGGCTTTCATTGCCCTTGTGCATTTGATAGAAAGCACTTGATCTCTAATCTCAAGGCACTGTAGGCAGTCCAGATAGATTCAAAAGAGGGGGAGAAGCAGATAATTTCAGAAATACACTATTCATTGTTCAAGCTATAACCTCCAGTTTGAAAATATCATTTCTGCATGGGATATTTGTCTGTAACCTTTATTATAAAAAAGGTGACTCATTCTAACATTGTGTTTTTAGGTTTTTGAAGATATTAAAGTCTCTGTGATATGTGTTGAACAGTCAAGCTAGCAATTAAATGATACAGAAGATGGTGAAACTCCTTTTATTTCATTTCATCTGGAATCAGTAAAAAATGATGACTTGAAAACCAAGTGCAAATTCAATTTACTAAAGAGAATATCTTCATTTCCCTTTATACATTGCAAACATTTTCACAGATGTCTTGAAAGTCAGGGTTGGAGGGTCCCATAGCTAATATCCAATCTGATAGTTAATCTTTCTTTCAATCTACCACAAAGACAAAAAAATCTTTGTATTGAAGATGGTATGAGATTTGTAATCAGGGCAGATCTTTCGAGACCCTGATAAATTTTGAACCCAGCATCTTCATTTTAAAAATACTTGGCTCCATCCCCCACTGGAATTCTTCTATGGTACCAGCATCCTTGATTTGATATGTTTTCAAAATTCCATACCATCATCTTTCTTTTTCTTTGCATAGAAATCCATTTGTCTAAGTCTTTTTCTTAAAAATTTGCTTCATAGTTATTTCAGGTCTCTCTGACTATTCAATAACAGATAGGACTTTTATAGTTCTCTTCTCTTAGGTAAACTAATTTTGCCTTTTTATTTTCCCCTTCTAATGGGGTTGCTTTATATTCTTAAATATATACTATATATGATACATATATACATATACATACATACATAGCTATTGATGCTTTATCTATCTTAAATTTAATTGTACACTCCATAATAATGTTTCAGTCAATGATAGAACACATATGAAAAAATGTTCCTTAAGGTTATAATGAGAGTGAAAAATTCCTAATCGTGCTGTGGCTGTTGTAATGTCATCATGGTAAAATGCATTACATGTTTGTGGTGACACTGGTATAAACTAACCTACCGTGCTGCCAGTCCTGTGAAAGTATACACATATAATACTTGCTACAAATGATTATGCTATTGATTTATGCATTATTATACTTCTTATCATTTAGACTGTATTCTTTTCACCTATAAAAAGTTTAGTGTAAAACAGCATGATATGCTATGTATCAGCAACCTCATACATCTTCTGTTTACTGTATATCTTGATGGCATCAAAGGCTTTATGGAGTGATTGACCTATACTATCTAGGTGTAAGTACACTTTATGATATTCACACAATGATGGAATCATCTAATGATGCATGTCTCATGATATAACCCTGTTGTTAAAGGATGCATGACTGTATATACATACACTTTGTAAAATGTGTTTTTATGTAGGCTTTTTCAATTTATATAAGCTGTATTGCGCCATAAATCTCAGTTTAATCATTTATTCACTTCCTACAATGTTAAGATCCAATAACGTTACTGTACTGTATCTAGTTTATTACTCCATAAAGCTAAACAGTATTCCATAGTATACAACCAACCCTTTTTACAAATCCTTTATCCCAGAAATAAACATTAGGCATATCCCTTATTCCCATTATTATAAACAATGTCATAGTGGACATCTTTAGATGCACAACGTTCTGAAATTCTGAGAGAAGCTTCCTGAGACATCCAGGAGTGGGATCCCTGAGTCATAAAACATAAAATTTCTTGATTTTTATGAATTCTGCCACACTGCTTTCTGGCCTGGATGCATTGGTTAATAATATCCCTATGAGCATAACACTGTGTTTCGTAAACATATCCCTTACTTTTCTACTGTACGTTTTTGTTTTAGCATAATTGTAGCCAGCTATGCATCTGAGGAGATTTCCCTGAGGGATATAGTAAGCAATCTTTGTGTTTATCTATTTGGTACAATGAACAGCAAGTGTGTGCAAAAGTGTCAAACTAGAATTTTGATCTACATGATACTTCATCTTACAGGTTTTGCATATGTTTACCTCAGCATCACAGAATATATAATATACCTACAGCACTCTGATTTGTTTTCTAAAAAGTTTTCTTTTGATTTTTCTAGTATAAGTATCCCATCTCAGTACAATGGCAAATTAAAAGCCAGATTTGCAAGTTTTGGAGGAGGTCAAAAGTGAATCATCAAACTCATGCATGGATGATGAAGATGATCCTTTATGGTAAAATATATGTTTTCATAGCAGAAGAGTGTATGATGATGATAAAGATGACTTTGGTGTTGGCCATATGAGCCAAAGTTCCTATGACAGTGTAGTGGAGCAAGAATCAACTGATACAGACTCAGGGAATGCAGAGCTCTTTGATTCAGATGACAAAGAAAACAGCAATGGAGTGCATATTTGATTAATTGAAATGTTGCAAAACGGTCACGCAACTAAATGGAATGATCCGGTGCTAGAACTAGGTCTGAAAATATAGTGCTCTTGGCAGAATTGAAACAAATTGGACAGAATGCCAGCACTGTCACTCAAAGTTGGAAATTATAACAGATGAAGTGCTACAAAAGGTTTAAAATACACAAAGACTGAAAAACAAGTAAAACATTCTGTGTGTACAAATAGCTGTATTCAAAAATGTTTTTATTACACTTCACTAGCTGAACTGAGAGCATTCATAGGTCTGCTGTACTTAGCACCGATTTCTCATGGTAGTCACAGGAACATAAAAGACTTATGGAAAAGCAATAGGTCAAAACATGGCATAAAAATTTATGCCCTTGTAGATGTGAAGACTTATTATGCTTTCAATTTAGACATTTATGTTGGAACACAGCCATCAGGTCCTTATTCATATAGTAATAAACCAAATGATGTTGTGAACAGACTTGTTTTTCCCATCTCCCAAACTAATTGGAATGTGACATTCAACAATTTGTCTACCAGTTTCCAATTGATGTTACATTTTTTTTTTTTTTTTTGGTACCGGGGATGGAACTTGGGTCCTTGTGCTTGCGCAGCAGGCAGCGAAACCACTGAGCTAAATCCCCGGCCTGATGTTACATTTGTTAACAAAGTACAAGTTGCCCAGAGCAGGGAATGTAGCAGGAACAAAGCAGAAATTCCAAATGAAATGTTACAATTTCAAAACAGAGAATTGTATAGTACAACCTTTGGATTTCAGAAAGATTTACATAGGCCTTGTACATGGCAAAGAAAAACAAATTGGTATTGCTGATGTCAACATTGCACTACGATGAAAATATTTTTTCATTGTTATTTTAATGTAGTACCAGTAGATATTAATAAAAAATATAAAAACAGTTTATGAACAAGTAATTTTTTCATAACAAAAATAATTAGAGAATAACAATGGTAAATACACTGTGTATCATGATTTTAAAAATATTTTTTCATTTGCTAATCTATCTCTCAATTCATTTCCTAATAATACTATGCTTTTTTTTTTTTTTTTTTTGGTGCCGGGAATCAAACTCGGGTCTTTGCGCTTGCACAGCAGGCAGCAACACAACTGAGCTAAATCCCTGGCCCAATACTATGCTTTTTTTGTATAACGTGTTTTAATTACTAACAAAATATCTCACACTTGTAATTTTAAACTATTTTATCCTATTTCACAATATCTATTATACATTTTATTCCTCATTTACAATTTCAGTTTCTCATACCAGAGAGACAATGTGATATTTACACATATATGTTTAATTTATTTCACTTAGGATTTTGGCTTCAAGGTGCATCCATTTATTTAGAAATGTCTCAGGTTTATCCTTCTTTATGGCTGTATAGTACGCCCCTACATAAAAATAACCCCATCTTTTTCATCCACTCATCAGTTGATGGGGACTTGTGTTGTTTCCAGAATTTAGCTGTTACAAACTGTGCTGCTATAAACATAAGTGTGCATATATCATTGTAGTATGATGCTTTTAATTCTTTGGGGAAGATATCCAGAAGTAGAATAGCTGGGTCAAATGGGACCTCTAATGTTAGTTTTTTTTGAGGAATCTCCACACTGTTTTTCACAGTGGTAGCACTAGTCTACACTCCCACCAACAGTGGAGAAGAGTTCCTTTTTCCCCGAGGCCCCATCATTATTTGTTGTTGGTTGATTTCTTGATAATAACCATTCTTTGTGGAGTGAGATAGAATCTCTGCATTGTTATAATTTGCCTCTCTCAAATGACCAGTGCTTATGCACATTTTTTTCATACATTTATTTGCTGTTTGTACTTCTTCATATGAGAAATGTGTATTCATCTCAGATGCCCATTTTTGAGTTGGTTCTTTAAACTTGAGAGGTCTGATTTTTTTGACTTTTTTATATGTTCTACATACTACTGCTTTGGGGAACTACTGGGTAAGATTTTTGCCCACTCTGTGAGCTGTCTTTTTACTCTGTTGGTGATTTCTTTTGCTGTGCAGAAGCTTTTTAATAAGATGAGGTCGGGGCGCTGTAGCACCACTCCCAGCACAGAGGAGGTGAGTCAATTCCAGTGCCCAGGAGAGGGCTCCTGGGCCACCATAGCACTGCTCCCAGTGCAGAGGAGGTGAGCCACGTGGTGCCAGCAGACACCCCCCTCCGCATTGAAATTAGAAGACACATAAACAAACCTCAAAACCAGACTTCCAGATCACCTACAGCAACCCCAAAGGGAAATAAGATGGAACAATCTGATACTCAACCACCTGGACTCCCTGAACTGGCAACAAAAGAGTCAGAAATAATTTCTCAGATAACATCAGAGATTGTGCCCATAGTGCAAGACATGACTAATAAATATATAGAGGACAGAGATAAAAAAATAGAGGAGCTGAGAAACATGATGGAATCTCAACATAGAAAATAATGGAATCCATAAAACAGATACAAACAGATTTCCAAGGATTAAAAACTACATTGAAAGTGTATGCAGCAGAATGAGCCAATGTGAGGACAGAATTTCAGATATAGAAGATAAGATTGCAATTAGTGACCAGGAAAAGAAAAATTGCTTCAAAATTGTAAGGGATCATGAGAAGTCAATCCAGAAGCTGCTAGATGATGCAAAGAAGAATAACAAGATTGATCAGAGTCAATGAAGAAACAGGAGAGAGTGCATATGACAAAAAAACTGTTCACAGAAGTGATGGCAGAAAACTTCCCAAGCAGGGGAAAAGAGCTTGACATACAAATAAGTGAGGCATATAGGACTCCAACTAGCCTTGATCAAAAATAATCTACACATAGGCATATAATAGTTAAGATTCCAGAAATCCAACAGAAGGACAAAATTCTACAAGCAGTGAGAGAAAAGAAACAAATCACATAGAAAGGAAAGCCCATCAGAATCACAGCAGACTTCTCAATGCCAAGCCTCAAGGCAAGAAGAGCTTGGAGTGAAGTATTTCAAGGCTAAAGGAAAACAGCCTCCAGCCCAGATTGATGTACCCTGCAAAATTATCTTTCAAAACTGATGGAGAAATATGATACTTTCATGACAAAGAGCACCTGAGGAACTTCATGAATACCAAACCAGCACTCCAAAAAGTTTTAGACAATATCCCAGGAAAAGACAATGAGGATCACAACCCCAGGAAGCCCAGCAAAATGAATCCATTGGGCATGACAAGAAATTAAATGCAAAGGGGAAGAATTCAACAAAAAGAAAATGTCATGACAATGATAAGTCAATATGCTGCAGACAAGAAACATACTTAATTCAAAAAGAAAATCATAGACTGAAAGTTAAAGCGTGGAAAACAATACTCCGTGTGACAGAAACCTGAAAAAAAGCAGGAGTAGCTATCCTCTTTGCAGATCAAGTGGATTTCAAACCAAAATGTGAAACACTTCTGCTCCCAAGAATTTCAGATAAGAGATAGTCGACTTGTATGTACAAATCTATTGTGAACCTGTGTCTTCATTCCTCTTAAGTAAAAACTTAAGAAGAGAACTGTTGGTTCTTAACAGTAATACAATTTGTATATTGTTTTCCAAAATAGTTTTATCATTTTACATTCACATTAGCAGTATTTGAAAGTTCTAACTGGTTCACACCTAACCTGACATCTGTTCTTTTAAAACTTTTAACTTCATCTCCCTAATGAGTGTATAATATGATCTTGTTATTGTACTGATTAGTGTTTTTCTGATTCTAGTGTTGCACACATTTCCTTGTGCTGTACTGGCTATTTATCATCTTCTTGTGTCTACTTTTTAATTGGATTATCTATTAATGAGCTGTAAGAGTTCTTTATGTTTTCTGGTCATAGGTTATATGTATTATAAATATGGTCAGTTTAAGGACCACTTTTCATTTTCTTAATGATGTCATTTAAAGTTCTAAATTTTGATGGAATCTCATTTATTAAATTTTTTCTTTTATACATCATGTTTTTTGTATCCTAGAAAATTCTTGCCTACCCTAAATTCATGAAAATTTTCCCTTATAATTTCTTCTTAAAGTTTTATAGTTTTAGTCTTTCATATTTAGGTCCATAGATCCTTTCAAGTTATCTTTATGTATGGAAATAAAGGGTTGAGGTTAATTTTTTACATACAAATAACAGGTGTTCTAATACCATTTGCTGAAAACATTGTCTTTTCCTGTGCTCTTGAGTTGAGTTTATGTTCTATAAAATGCTAATATTAAATAATCTGGACCATATATGTTTGGACCATATATGTTTGGACCATATATGTGTGGACCATATATGTGTTCTATTTCCAGATTTTCTGTTTTATTCCAATGATCTATATGTCTTTCCTTACACCAATACTGCCTTGATTACTGTAGCATCAGAGGAAGTCTTAAAATTAGGTAATAAAGACCAGGGATTTAGCTCAGTGGTTCTGCCACCTGCCTCGCAAGCACAAGGTAATAAGTGTCTTCCAAAACTTTTATTTTCTTTTTACTTTTCTAGGTCCTTTGTACTCCCACATAACTTTTAAATTTCAATATCCAATTCTTCATTTATAGCAAGTGTACATAGATTTGAATTTTTATATATACCTTGTGTTTTCTACTCCTGTTAAATTCAAATACAAGTTCTAGGGGCTCCTAGAGATTTCTTAGTATTTTCTCTGTAGATGATCATTTCATCTACATATAAAGATTTTACTTCTACCTTGCCAATCCTATGCTAATTGTTTCTTTTTATTGCCAGACTATTTTGGTTTGGGCCTATGTTTCAAAGTTTAATGGACAGATGAAGAGTAGGCATATCTGCCCTTGTTCCCCACCTTAGGGAGAAAGCACTGTATCTTCTCCATTCATATAAGGCATTTTTGCTGAAGTATGAAGTACATTTCTTATCCATTGAGAAAGTTCTGTTCTACTTCTATTCTCCTGATAGCTTTTACCATTAACAGCTGTAGAATTTAGTCCAATATTTTCCTGCAACTACTAATAGGATCATGTGACTTTTTCCTTTCCTTTGTTAAAATGATGACTTATGGGGTGGATCATCCAATGCTGAACCAACACTGCCATCCCTATAACAAAACCACTCTACATACTGCCAGATCTGACTTCTAATAGTTTGTTTTGTTAAACACATTTTTATCTATGTCCATACTATTTTCTTCTATTATCTTTATCCAGTTTTAGGATTAGCACACTGTTGATTTCCTAAAATGAGGGGAGAAGTGTTCCTTCTTTTTTCTGCTTTAAATGTTTAATATAATTCATCAGTTAATATGTGTATGAGCCTGTTTTTGTCATATGGGTAGATTTTCAAGCTAGGAATATACTTTCTTTAATAGGTGCTATTCAAATTTTATATTTTCTCCAGAATCAATTTCATTAATTTGTCTTCCAAGGTACTCCTTAGAAGTTGCGAAATTTATTTCAAAAGGGATTTTTGTAATATGCTTTCTATATCCTTTTAAATTCTGTAAAATCTGTGGTAATGTCCTCTAAATTTTGCTATTGTAATTTTAAAAATGTATAATTGATATTGTGTATGAGAAGAAAAGGTCAAATCAGTAGGGGAAGTGGGAGAGGTAGGAGAAAGGAAAGAAAGGAAAAGAAAAAATATGAGAAAAGGAAAAAAAATGCAAACAAAGTTTTTGCAAATAGGGAAAGGTGGAGGGGGTGAAGGGAGGGCAGGAAAAGGGGAAAAAATAAGAACCAAGATACATCATGTAAAGGTACACGATCCCAATGATGTATGTAACTCCATTTTACATCTAAAAATGTATCAATAAACTTAATGGAAAAAAAAGATGAGGTCTCAGTTGTTGATTCTTTGTAGAATTTCCCTTGCAGTCAGCATTTTATTTATGAAGTCTTTGCCTGCTTCTATGTCCTCAAGCATTCTATTCATTCTCTCTTCCAGCAGCTTTAATGTTTCCCTTTTAATATTTAGAACTTTGATCCATTTTGATTTTAGTTTAGTTCATATTGAGAGACAAAGGCCTAGTTTTAGTCTTTGGCATATACAAAGCCATTTTTTTCCAGCACCATTTATTAAAAAGGCTATCTTTCTTCCATTGAATGTGTTTGGCCCCTTTGTCAAAGATAAGGTGGCTGAGTACGTCAGAGGTTGTTTCTACGCCTTCTAATCTGTTCCACTGATCATAAGGGTTTTTGTTATGTTTTGTTTGCCAATACCATGCTGTTTTTATCACAGTATCTCTATAGTACAATTTCAAGTCAGGAATTGTGATTCCATCAACCCAGAATTGCTTTTGCTATTCTAATTCTCTTCTGATTTCAAATGACTTTTAGGAATGATATTTCTGCTTCTGTGAGGTATGCTAATGATATTTTTATTGGGACTGCATTTAATCTGTATAACAATTTTTGGAGTAGCGCTATTTTTCACTATGTTTGTTCTTCCTACTCACAAACAAGGGATATCTTTCCATTTTCTGGTATCCTCTTTGGTCTCCTTTTTCAGAGTACTGTAATTTTCAATGTAAATATCTTTTACTTCCTTTGTGAGACTGATTCCTAAGTATTTCACTTTTTTCAATGCTACTGTAAAAGGTTTGGTTTTCTTAATTTCTCTCTCAGAGAGTTTGCTATTTGTGTACAGGAATGCTATTGATTTTTGAGTGTTGACTTTGTATCCAGCTCCACTACTGAATTTGGTTATTAAATCTAGAAGTCTTTTGTGATCTTCCATGTAGAGTATTATGTCATCCACAAATAATAAAAATTTGACCTCTTCTTTTCCTATCTTCATTTCATTTATTTCTTTCTCTTGTCTAGTTGCTCTGGTTAATATTTCCAGCTATATTGAATAGGAGTGGTAATAGTGGACATCCATGTCTGGTTCTTGATTTTAGAGTGAAACCTTTCAGTTTTTGACCACTTATTATGATATTGGCTGTTGGTTTGTCATAGATGGCTTTTATCAGATTGAGATAAAGACCATCTATTCGAATTTTCAGTAGGGTTTTTCTTTATCATGAATGGGTGTTGAAATTTGAAATGTGTTTCTGCATCTATTTAGATGATCATGTGATTTTTATCTTTGGCTTTGTTGATATGGTACATTACATTTATTGATTTGAGTATTTTAAACCATCCCTGCATCCCTGGGATAAATCCTACTTAGTCATGGTGCATGATCTTCTTGATGATTTGCTGCATTCTGTTTGTCAGTATCTTATTGAAGACTTTTGCGTCAGGTTTCAATAGAGAGGTTGGCCAGTAGTTCTCTTTTTTGGCTGGGTATTTCTCTCATTCTGGTATCAGGGTAATGCTTTCAGGAATGATTTTGGGACTATTGCTTCCCTTTCACTTTCATTAAAGAGTTTGAGCATTAGTAGCATTAGCTCTTCTCTAAATTTCTTGTAGAATTCAGTAGTGAAACTATCAGGATCTGGGCTTTTCTTTGTTGGTAAGTTTTTAATTACATTTTCAATTTCATTGATATTGGATTCTTTAGAATTTTTATATCTTCTTGATTTAGCTTGGTAATTCATATGTATCTAGTATCCATACATTTCTGGTTTTTTCATCTTATTAGAGTACAGGATCTTGAAGTAGGTACAGATGATCTTCTATATTTCTACAGGATCTGTTGTGATTTTACACTTTTCATTCTTAATTGTGTGAATTTGAGTCTTTTGTCTCCTTTTTTGATAAGGCTGGCTAAGTGTTTATAAATTTTATTTAGTCTTGCAAAGACCCAAATCTTTAATTCATTGATTCTTTGTATTGTTTTCTTAGTCTTAATTGCATTAATTTCTGCTCTGATCATTATAATTTCATCCCTCTTGACAGGTCTGGGCCTTACTTGTTCTTCTTTTTCTAGATGTTTAAGGTTCAACATTACATTGCTTATTTGAACTTCTTCTGTTTTCCTAATGTGAAAATTTACCAGTATAAATTTCCCTCTTAGGACTGCTTTCATTGTGTTCCATAAATTCAGGTATGTTGTATTGACATTATAATTTATTTGTATATACTATTTAATTTCTTCTTTAATTTCACCTGTGACATAGTTTGTTCAGGAGGGTGTTATTTTAGTTCTATGTATTTATGGAATTTTTGTGGTTTCTTTTGTCATTGATTTCCAATTTCATTGCACAATGGTCAAATAATATGGATGGAATAATTTCAATTCCTTTGCATTTACTTAAGCTTGTTCTATGGTCTAATACGTGGTCTATTTTGGAGAATGTCCCATATGCAGCTGAGAAGAGTATGTATTATGATATTGTGGGTTGGAACACTCTCTAGACAGCCACTAAATCCATTTGTTCACAGGTTTGGTTCAATTTTGATATTTCTTTTTTGATTTTTTTTCTTGTAGTTGATCTATTTGTGACAATGGGATATTGAGGTCTCTCATTACAATTTACAATTGTCTTAGTGCTTGTTTGATTTTTCATGTCCATTAATATTTGTTTTACATAGTTGCATGTACTGGTATTTGGTGCATATCTATTTATGATTGTTATCTCTTCCTTTTGAATTGTTCTCTTTATAAGGATGTAATGGCCTTTCTTTGTCTCTCTTAATTAGTCTTGGCTTAAAATGCACTTTGACTTTCAGTGTATGCATTTTTTTTTTAGTTAAATGTGTTTCCTGTATGCAGCAAATTGTTGGATCTTGCTTCTTGATCCATTCTCCCAGTCTTTTTTTTTGATTGGTGACTTAAGACCATTTACATTGATGGTTATAACTGAAATGTATTGGCTTATTGTTATCATATTTTCCTGATGTTGGTTCCCTGTCTTTCCCTTCTGTTTAATTGCTTGCCCTGCCTAGTGGCTTCTTTCCATTCATGTTCTTGGAGTTGTGGTCATCATTATCTTGTTCTAAAATATCCTTCAGGGCATTTTGTGTAACTAGTGTAATGGTCATGAATTTCTTCAGTTGTTCTTTGTCATGGAAATATCTTATGTCTCCATTGAATTTGAAAGATAGTTTTGAAGAGTATATCAATCTAGGTTGGAGGTTTTTTTCAGAATCTGAAATGTTTCACTCTAAGCTCTGCTTGACTTAAAGGTTCACATTGAGAAATCTGCTGTGCTTTCCTTTATAGGTGATTTGTTTCTTTTCTCTAATAGCTTTTAATACTCTGTTCTTGTTCTGAATTTCTGGGTTCTTGATAATTATATGCCTTGTGTAGATTTATTTTAGTCACATCTAATTGGAGTTCTATATGCCTCACTTACTTGATTGTCAAATTCTTTTTCCATGTTTGGAAAGTTTTCTGCCATTACTTCTTTGAACAGGCTTTTTATGGCATCTACACTATCTCCAGCTTTCTCATTTACTCTGATCAATTTGTATTTTTTTCTTTGCATCATTTTGCAGCTATTGG
Organism: Heterocephalus glaber; assembly: GCF_053883595.1. Classification (NCBI taxonomy): domain Eukaryota; kingdom Metazoa; phylum Chordata; class Mammalia; order Rodentia; family Bathyergidae; genus Heterocephalus; species Heterocephalus glaber. The sequence goes on along the minus strand of NW_028258320.1, from coordinate 40,057,811 downwards.
ATTGATTTTATGGTCTCTTACTATTTTTAAAATGTCTTTCTTTTCATGGTCATAAACTGCTCTTGTCTTCTATATCAGAAATTCTGTCCTCACTTTCATTCAGTCTATTGCATATATTTTCAAAGGAATTTTTAATCTCCTGGATGTCTGTTTGAATCTGTTTCATGGATTTCATTTGTTCCTATGTTTGGCATTCATGATTTCCATCATTTTCCTAAGCTCCTCTTTTTCTTTTAACCTGTGTCTACTCTAGATTCATTGAACATGTCCTTCATTTTTATTATCATTTTTTTTTACCTTAGAGATTATTTTCTCTATAACCTCATGCATCTGGTTTTTAACTTCTGCTTCTATCATTTCAGAAAATGCAGGTGGTGATTTCTCATTTCCTCTATCTCATTGTTCCCTGGAATTGTCCTAAATGGGCTAGAGGTCTAGGATTGCATTTTGCTTCTGCATCTTGTCATTTTCAATTATTTTTGTTTTATTTATTTGTTTATTTATTTTGTGTGTGTGTGTGTGTGTTGATACTTACAAATTTCTTTTGGCAAATAGCTTTATTGCTTGTATTGAGGCTTCTCTAGGCAATGTCTATTCCTGAGAGATATCTTCTGGGCATATGCGGTTCTTGGTCTTTGTATTTGCCTCAAGATCCTACCTTCCCAATTTATTAAGGTTCAGAAGTTGATATTTGTTTGGCTCAGCACCCAGTCCTTTGTATTGGACTATGGTGATGGTTATGACCCCAGACAATTTCAGTGTTATCATACAAGGGAGAATAAATGATTACAACAAGTATGACATCCTGGCTAAAGTAGTACAATTAGCAATATCAATAGCATCAAGCATAGCTTAGAAACTGACAAACTGTGGTAACTATTAATTTGGTATTTTTAACCATAGAAACAAGATCTATAGTTATATAACACAATCTAACATACCAGGAGCTTTTATGCACCATAGTGGGTTGATTTTATCCTCTGGGGAGATTTAAAGGGATAGGGGAAATACAGAGAGATAAATGAAGGGAAATGTAATAATGGCAAGGTGGAAAGGCAGAAGAGAAAGCATGAAGGATAAAGAAAAGAATACAGAAGTGAACCAGAAAGATGGGACAATTTTCATTTACATGAAAATATAAGCTCTAGAGAGATAGTTGAGGAAAGAGAGAAGATGAGCAGAATAAGATAAAAATAAAGGTAAAAACATAAACAATAATAAAAAAGAAAAAAAAACAGCCAGAAAAAGGAAATGAAACCAAGAAAGAAAAAAATAAAATTCTTCTGGAGTCCATAGTTTTGTGGTAGTGTCCAAGACAAGTAGTGTCCCAAAACTCCTGCATGTCCTTGCCAATTCTGCAGTAAGATTCATTCTGGGTACAGGGTTGATCACGTGGGAGGTGGGCTGGTCTTTAGCCAGCAGCTTGCCACCCAAGCCTCCTTAACATGGGTTCCTGTGGTCCCCTCAGGGAGGGAGAGCGTGGGGCTGCTCCCAGTCCCATGACAGTTGGCTCCACTCTGTCTTTGCACAGCTTCCTCTGTTTTATCCCCACTACCACTACTCTATCTTGTTCCAGGAAGGTGGGGGTGGGGGTAGCGGTGGGAGTGCTGTCACAGCTGTGAATACAGCCCAAAGCTGCTCACTTCAATCTCCTCTCCAGCCATTTAAGTGCTGACCTGAGGCTGTTTATACCCTGTGTGTGTTTACTTCCTTTCACTTCTTTCCCCTTCTCCTCAGTTGCCCTGTGGTCCCTAACTTTGGAGCAAAAGACAGAGAAAAATAAAATGGGCTGGTATCCCATTCCTTGGGGATGGAGCAGATTTCTGGTCACTTGCCTCTGTGTTTGTCAGCAAAATTTGCTGCCAGGATTCAGTGTCATTTGTGTGGAGGAAGGTAAAGAGGCAAGAGGCCTTTATTCTCAAATCTATCCTGCGTGCCTTGAGTTAGGTGCAGTTTTAGTTGTTCAGTTTCTTGGGGACTTCCCAGTATAGCAATTCTTGACTGGCACCATATGTGCTTCTAGAAGCCCTGTGAGCTGATGCACTGTTTTATGAAGTCCTGTGCCTGATCTACTAGTCTCTTATTTTAGATTTGTTTTGGCATCAGGATGTATGTCCCTCCCTTTCTTCCAATTACCTGTGTTTTTAGTTGATTTTCTCTGAGTTGGTCCAACATGACTCATCCTCCTTTCAGCTATGTTGAATTCTCTCCTTGATGGTCATACTGATAGGGAAACCTTGACACAATGGAAGCCTGGGATGGAAACTTTCTACAGCAAAACCAAAGCCAAGTAGATATTATTGATGAGTTATGCAGCAACTATGTAGTCATTTGAAATACAAAGCATTGGCCAACGTTGTGTTTTACTAGATCCTAAATATGTGTGGCATAGATACTTTGATAGTTTATAAAGAAAATAACAAGTGAAAAATACCACAGAGAAATTGTCTTAGAGGATTCAGATTGGAACTCATGACAGATCACTTATAGCAGAGGAAAACAAAGTGTTTCTGCCTAAGGAACTATGCAAAAAAAATTGTGGAGCACACTGGTAAGCAGACAGGTGAACTGGCAGCCATAGCATCCCAAATACCTACTATGACAACAGGAACACCAGAAAGATGTCAACTGTGCCCTACAAGAAAAGACAGGATAAAAAAAATATGCATGCATGCATAAGTGTAAGTGGTACTTGTGAAAGGAACATGCAATTTTCATGTGTGAAGACTGCCTTGGATGTGACAATTGAAGCAAAGATTATTTTTATTTTGGAGTCCCATGGGTATTTTAATTGTAGTTCACATAGATTTTTATTTCTCATGATACCTTTTAGGTTTTGTAAGCAAGTAAACAGCTGCTATAAAAATGTTGATGTCTATTCTAAGCACTTGTTACATATTTAATATTTTATTTTATTGATATCTTATTTTCTTATTTAAGTGTGATATTTCAAGTCATTGTAGTTCATATATGAATTTATTTCTGATGTTCTTTTTTAGACTTTGTATACCAAAAAACAGTCAATGTTGAAAATTTTGGTGTTTTTTATAAACACTCAATAAATATTATACATGCAATACTTTATTTTTGTAAGTTTTTCCTGTTATGTAGTCATATAATAAAACTTAAGATTAAAATAATAATTAATCAATAGAAATATTCTAAAGACTAAGTGTGGGGTTGACACACCCAGGTTTTTGTGACTTTATGACAACAAAAAATGTGTTATGATGGCCAGGGATTTAGCTCAGTAGCACCACACCTGCCTCTCAAGTGCAAGGTCCTGAGTTCGATTCCTGGTACTGGGAAAAAAAAGGTGTTATGTTCTTAATTATTGTTCCCATTTGCAGTGCACCAATGTTTATGTCCACAACTGCTCAATGTTAGATAATAGTTTCTTACATTTTGCTATTCTCATGTATATATATTGATTTTTCATTATTGTTTTAATTAACATTTTTCTACTAATTGTGATTTTGAGCATCTTGCCAGGCTTTGTTCCTCAACTAAGCTTCCTTTAGTTTTTTACAGTGCTTTTTGTCCTTTTCTTTATTGTCAAGAAATCTTTTTTCATAATTTGAGCATCATTTCCTTGTTAGATTACAAGGTTGCAAATATCTTCTCTCAATCGTCCTATCTGTTCACTGTTCATAAATATCCTTTAGGAAATCCATATTTTTAGTGTAGTAAAATCCATTTTTTACATCTTACAGTCTTTTGAGTAATTATTTCATAAAATTTCCCTACAAACTTGGTATTCTTTCACATGTTCTTCCATATGATCACTATTCTATCTTTACTTACATGTGAGTCTTAATTAATTTAGTGCTCATTTGGCAAGAAATTAAAAAATAAAGGCTTTGCTCCATTTTTCTCCATATGGTGAGCTAGTTTTTTTTATAACATCACTAACAATACAATCCAATTCTGCCTTTGCTTTATGAGGCTTATATATTATCATATATTACATTTTTATATGAACAAGGGTATGTTTATATTTCCTCTGTGGTGTTCCATTATTCTAAGTCTATTTTCTGTGTCTGGATCAGCATCATACCTTTTAAAAATCACCATAGTTTGCTAATATATCAGGTGGGTTTAGTCTCCCTTCTTGTTCTTTTTCAAAATTGATTTAGCTATGCTTTTTTTTCTTTCATATAAGCTTTAGGATGAGTGTGGCTAAGCCCCCCAGCTGTATTTTCTGTTGCTATTGTTTTGAATTTACAGATTAATTTGGGAGAAAAATGAGCTCAGTTGTACATTAGCCAGCCCATGCATAAACCTGTATATCATTCAGTTTATTTAATTTTTATTTATGTTCTTTCATACTTTTGATATTTTCTGTGAAATGTTTTATACATTCATAGCTGAATATATTTCCATATAATTCACATTCTTTATTTCTTTTTTATCTTATTTTCAGTCTGAAAACATTTTGAAAAATGAATCAGATAAGTCAAAAGGTCTTATATGTGGAAAATGTCTTGGCAGAAACAGATGTAGACATGTATGAAAGTATGGTCTACTCATTAATATGTGTAATTAAACATAGTAATTAGTTTTAAAAAGAATAGATGTTGAGTTTTGAATTATGTTTGTAGAAGAATGAAATACTTTATACTGATGACTGCTCTGAAAAGATCAGTTGTGTTCATCTTGCTGAACTGTTTGTTATCACCCTGCACTGACTGCACTTTTTGTCTAAAGTTAAGGACTGTGCTTTCCAAGTCTCCTTTTGGTGAGAGTAATTCCTATGAGATTGGGGAAGTAAAAGGAAAGCAGAAACCCTTACTCTCAGTAAATCATAGCAGTCAGACATGTTGACAGTGAGACTCAGTGACTTTGACAGCCCTTTGTGCTTTCTACAAAATCCCAGGTTGTATTAATTTTGTGGCCAAATACATGGGGTTTCTTAAGCTTCTCACAAGATCTGACATTTTTGCTCTGTCATTTTTTCAATTACTTAAAATCTTCATTTCCTAAGCAACACTCATATTCCTATTCCAAACTGCATCTTTCCATGTTACATTAACTGTTTCTCTGACTAAACTCAGACTGATATAGCCATACTGACATCTTTATTTTGAGTATATGAAGGAATTCTTGAAGTATATATAAAATTTCTTTACAAAAATACTGAACAGGAATTAATTAAGAACAAAAGTAAGTTGTCTAATCTTGGAAAGTCTTTGGGGAAACTTATGTCCTGGATATATTGACACTAACCAATTTGTTCTCATTTTTGAAGAAGAGAAAAGAAAAGAGAGAATGGTAATGTTATTTGAACTGTGCCCTATTACAACAACAGAAAAGCCAAGCAGTTTGTTAGAATGCTTTGTGATACATTGCATTCTGGCTCAATTATTTTCATTCCTTTCTCTATACACTCCCTTTCCCATGTAAGTGTCCAGTGCCTCTCACCAACATGAGAGTATACTTCTCTATGTTTTGACTTGGTGTCTACCACATATTATTTTTTGTTTATGATAATTTGGTACAGAAGATACACAAGAGCATACAAATAGTTTACCTAATAAAGCTGTTTTTTGTTCTTCTACCACCATCATGGGATAGACATGATAAGTCCTTTGAAGTTGCCTACTCGCTATTCCACAGAGGCAACTTGATCCAGCTGTCCAGTCCAACCCAGCCCAGTACAACTTAAATCAGCTGACTTGCACGAGCAACCACAAGTTAGCTAAAGTTAACACCATGAGGCAGCCCGCTGCAGAGAGGCAGGTCTGCAGACACCCTACCGAGGTCCTGAGTCATGGAGAACATGCAGAATCAGCCCGCACCCTAGCAACAATCCACTGAACACCCCCCCATCCCCGCTCCCCTGTACAGCCACCTGGTCCAACACTACAAAGACTCAGAGGACACTGGACCACCAGACCATGGTACTGAGTCCCACTGCTCCTGACCCAGAAGTAGGGGCTTCTGAACCACTGTCCCACTGCTCCTGGTCCAGAGGAAGGGGCTTCCTGGCCACCATCCCTCCCACTGCTCCCAGCCCAGAGGAAAGGGCTTTTGGGCCACCTTCTCTCCCACAGCTCCTGGCCCAGAAGAGGGGGCTTCTGAGCCGCCATCCCATTGCTCCTGGACCAGAGGAAGGGGCTTCCAGGCCACCATCCCTCCCACTGCTCCCAGCCCACAGGAAAGGGCTTTTGGGCCACCATCCCTACAGCTGCTCCTGGCCCCTGTCCTACCTCTCCCAGCTCAGAGGAGGTAATCCATGCAGGTGCTAACAGCCCCACCCCAAGTCTAAATGAGAAAACACGTAAATAAGTCTCAAAACCAGATTTCCAGATCACCTACAGCAACTACAAAGGGAAATAAGATGGAACACTCTGATACTCAAACACCTGGACCCACTGAACTGGCAACAAAAGGGGATCTGGAAAAAATGAAATCAGAAATAATTTCTCAGACAACAGGAGAAATTGTGCCCCTAGTGCAAGACATGATTAATAAATCTAGAGAGGAGCTCAGGAAAATGATGGAATTCCAACATAGGAAACAAATGGAATCCATAAAACAGAAGCAAATAGATTTCCAGGATATGAAAAACTCCATTGAAAGTCTATACAGCAGAATGAGCCAATGTGAGGACAGAATTTCAGATATAGAAGATAAGATTGTAATGAGTGACCAGGAAAAGAAAAATTGCTTCAAAAATATAAGGGAACATGAGAAATCAATCCAGCAGCTGCTAGATCATGCAAAGAAGAATAACATAAGACTTATTGGAGTCAATTAAGAAACAGGAGACAGTGCAGATGACATAAAAGATCTCTTCACAGAAATAATGACAGAAAACTTCCCAAGCAGGGGAAAAGAGCTTGACATACAGATAAGTGAGGCATATAGGACTCTAAATAGCCTTGATCAAAAAAAATCTACATATAGGCATATAATTTTTAAGATTCCAGAAACTCAACAGAAGAACAAAGTTCTACAAGCAGTTAGAGAAAGAAACAAATCATATACAAAGGAAAGGCCATCAGAATCACAGCAGACTTCTCAACACAAACCATCAAGGCAAGAAGAGCTTGGAGTGACGTATTCCAAGCCCTAAAAGAAAACAGCCTCAAACCCAGATTGATGTACCCTGCAAAATTATCTTTTAAAGTTGATAGAGAAATAAGATACTTTCATGACAAAGAGCACCTTAGGAACTTCGTGAATACCAAACCAGCACTCCAAAGAATTTTACACAATAGCCTAGGAACAGACATGGAGGATCACAACCCCAGGAAGCAAAGCAGAATGAACCTGTCTGGCATGACAAGAAATTAAATGTAAAGGAGGAGAACCCAACAAAAAGAAAAAGTCATGGCAATGACAAGTCAATATGTTTCAGTTATAACCATCAATGTTAATGGTCTCAATTCACCAATCAAAAGAAATAGACTGGCAGAATGGGTCAAGAAGCAAAATCCAACAATATGTTGCATACAAGAAATACACTTAATTCCAAAGGAAACTCATAGACTGAAAGATAAAGGGTGGAAAACAATACTCTATGGGACAGGAACCTGAAAAAAAGTAGGAGTAGCTATCCTCTTTGCAGATCAAGCAGATTTCAAACCAACACTGATTGAGAGAGATGAAGAAGAACACTACATCCTTGTAAAGGAACAATCCAAGAGGAAGAGATGACAATCATAAATATCTAAGCACCAAACACTAGTGTGCCCAACTATATAAAACAAATACTAACGGACATGAAAAGTCATATATGCACTAATACAATTGTAGTGGGGGACCTCAACACCCCACTGTCACAAATAGATAGATCAATTAGACAAAAAAATGAGTAATGAAATACTAGAACTCAATTGAACTCTTGAACAAATGAACTTAACAGATGTTTACAGAGTGTTCCACCTCACAAAATCAGAATACACATTTTTCTCAGCTGCACATGGGTCATTCTCCAAAATAGACCACATACTCACACATAGAACATGTTTAAGTAAGTGCAAAGGAATTGAAATTATCCCCTGTATATTATCAGACAATAGTGTGATGGAATTGGAGATCCATAGCAAAAGAAACTCAAACAATTTCATAAACATGTGGAAATTGAACAACACACTTCTGGATAACCAAAGGGTCACAGAGGAAATTAAAGAAGAAATCAGACAGTTCCTTCAATTAAATGACAATGACAATACAACATATCGGAATCTATGGGACACAATGAAAGCAGTCTAGATTGAAGATGATATCAGAAAATGGACAAACATCCCCTGCTCCTGGGTAGGAAGGATTAATATAGTGAAAATGGCCATACTTCCAAAACTGCTATTTAGATTTAATGCAATTCCAATTAAGATCCCAGCAGCATACTTCATGGACCTTGAGAACACAATCCAAAAATTCATTTGGAGCAAGAAGAGACCCAGAATAGCAAAAGCAATTCTAGGTAACAGAGACATGGCAGGGGGTATCACAATCCCCAACCTGAAACTATACTACAAAGCTACTGTGATAAAAACAGCATGGTACTGACAAAGAAACAGAACTGAGGACCAGTGAAACAGATTAGAAGATGCAGAAACAACACCAGACACACTCAGCCATCTCATCTTTGATAAAGGAGCCAAACACCCTCACTGGAGGAAAGATAGCCTCTTTATTAAATGGTGTTGGAAAAATTGGGCTTCAACTTGCCAAAGATTAAAACTAGACCTATATCTCTCACCATGCACTAAACTGAAATCAAAATGGATTAAAGATCTAAATATTAAAATAGAAACTCTGAACCAGTTGGAACAGAGGTTAGGTAGAACCCTTGAAGACATCGGTGTAGGAAAAGATTTTATGATAAAAACCTCAGTTGCTTGTAAACTAGCACAAACAATGAACAAATTGGATCTCTTCTTATTAAAAAGCTTCTGCACAGCAAGAGAAACCACCAGCAGTGTGAAGAGACAACCCACAATGTGGGAAAAAAATCTTCACCTGCTTTTCCTCAGACAAAGGTCTACTATCTCGAATCTATAAATAGCTTAAAAAGATCAGAGCTCCCAAATTTAAAGACCCAATCCAAAAATGGGCATCTGAAATGAACAGACATTTCTCAGACAAAGAAGTAGAAATAGCAAATAAATACATGAAAAAATGTTCAACATCACTGGTCATTTGAGAGATGCAAATGAAAACAATGCTGAGATTCCACCTCACACCAGAAAGAATGGCTAATATCATGAAATCAACCAATAGCAAATGCTGGTGGGGCTGTGGGGAAAGAGGAGCCCTGCTCCACTGCTGGTGGGAGTGTAGACTGGTGCAACCACTGTGGAAATCAGTATGGAGATACCTCAAAGAACTAGGACTGGAAGTCTTATTTAACCCCACTATTCCACTGCTGGGGATCTACCCCAAAGAGTTAAAATAATCATACCACAGTGGTATATGTGCACCCATGTTCATAGCAGCACAGTTTGTGATAGCTAAAACTTGGAAACAGCCCAAATGCCCATCAACTGGAGACTGGATAAAGAAAATGTGGTTTTTTTATAAAATGGAGTACTACTCAGCCATAAAAAATGAGAAATGAGAGACATTTATAGCTAAGTGGATGCACATTGAGGCAATAATCTTAAGTGAAATAAATAGGACACACATGTATAAATACCGAATAGTTTCTCTGGTGTGAGAAACTGAAAGTGTAAATAAGGACTAAATGTATAATGGGTAATGTGAAATAGGAAGAAAAAGGGCAAAGGGGAAGGAAGTGGGAGGGGTAGGGGAAAGGATAGAAGGGAATGGGATTAATATGAGAAAATGGAAAAATAGGAACAAAATTTTTTTAAATAGGGAGGTCTGGAGGGGTTGAAGCGGGGGTTGGGCAAGGGTGAAAAATAAGAACCAAGAGAGGCTATGTAAAGATGCAAATTTCCAATGATGAATGTCATTATATTGTATACCTAAAATGTACCAATGATTAGAATGAATAATTGATAATGCAAAATAGGAAGAAAAGGTCCAAAGGAGTAGGGGTAGTGGGAGGGGCAGGGGAAAGAAAAGAATGGAAAGGAAAAATGATGAGAAATGGAATAAATGGAAATAAAGTCTTTGTAAATAGGGAAAGGTGGGGGCGGTGAAGGGATGGCTAGGAATGGGAAAAAAATAAGAACCAAGATGCATTATGCAAAGGTACAATTCCCAATGAGAAATGTAATTGTGTTGTATACCTACAATGTACCAATAAAAGAATTTAATAAAGTGCAAAAAAAAATAAAAAATTAAAAAAAAAATAAAGTTAACACCATGTGTTCCTGCTGTACTTGCTGAATAGAGCCTCTGCTGCCACCCACACACCTTAGGTGACCTTAAAATACATAAATGTGAATGATTACTCCTTTAAGCCACTAAAGTTTAGGGTGGTTGTTAATTGTAGCATTATTGAGAAATAATGCTGATTGATAATACACCATGATAAAACTGGATTTTTAACGAGGTTTCCAGTTTGGTAACGTTTTAGAAAATCTATTAAAATTACTTAACTCATCTAAATAAATGTAGAAGGACCCTCTGATTAATTTAAAGAGAAACTTTAAACTATTAGCAAATTAGAAGTAGAAATAATATTCTGAACCTAATTGAATATATCAAGATCTCATATTTCAAGGCAATACTTCAAGAACATTTCTTTTATAATCAGGTAAAATTATTCATTATCCCCTTTTATACAACATTATAATAGGGGTCTACTAGCAAAGTAAAAAAATGGAAACAAAAAGAAGAAAGTTGGAAAGGAAGAAACATAGTTGTTTCTGTAGAAAACCCTAGAGAATCTACAAATCATTATAATTAATAAGCAATCCTACAAAGTTCATGAATATAAATTAATGATAAAACAACTTGGTTTCTCATTAGCAAGAGCATTGGGGCTATTTATTTATTTATTTTTCCTATTCCCCCTCCTCCCTTGGACTCCTAAGTGTATCAAAATTTCAGACAGTCAAGTACCTTATGTAAAATAGCATAGTATTTGCATGTAATTTGTGCATGAACTTTCTCTAAGTTACCTATAATAACTAATGTAATTTAAATGTCACATAAAAGTTGTTAGACTGTATTATTTAGGGAATAATAACAGAAATAAGATCTGTAAGTGTTCAATAAAGATACAATTATTGTCTCAATATTTTCAATCTGCTGTTCATTGAATTCATGAATGCAGAACTCGTGGTTAGAGAGAGCTGATTGCATATATTATGTACATATCTATGAATGAATCATCAAATATGAAGTATGAGAACAATAGTAAAAGAATTAGAAAATTTTGCTGAGCAATATTCCTAAATGCCTATATGTATGAGAATTTATTCCATGTGCATGGATAGTCAGATTTAATATCATTAATTAGGTAGGTATTCTGATTCATGCTCTAACTATGCAATTCAAGAAAAAAATGACGCTCTACAATTCTTTTTCTTTTTGGAAGAAAAGGGTCAAGAGTAGCTATGACAACTTCTAGAAAAGGAAATTGGTGGTAGTGTGGGGTGGTAGGGTTATCTTTCCAGAAAGCAAGATGTATTATACAGTGTTAGTAAGTAGAATAAGTTGGTTTAGAGAAGCAAGGCAAGGGAAGCGGGGGTGTGGAGGTCTATTGATAAAAAAAGAAAAAGAGAAAGAACTTCCAAAAAAGTGAAAAAAAGCTCCCAAATAAACTGATATAGGAAACTGATACTTGACATCATTCTTTTGTCAAATAAATTAGCATATGATGTGTGCCTCAATAAATTACCCCAAGAAAACAAGTTAGCCCTTAGAGATACAATTATGTCACAAAATAAGTCATACAAAAGTCAATTCCAATTAGAATTAAACCTAAATGTGAAAACAACATTTAACAGCTCTAAATGAAAATATAGAATTTTATCTTTATGACCCAGGTGCAGAAAAAGATTCTTTAACAAGTAACTCATATATAGCAAAAGAGCACTACATTTGATTGCATGAGATTCAATACTTATGTATATCACAAATACAAGGCAACAAATTGAAAAGTTAAGGATGGATTGGGGAAATTGCCCAGGTTACAAACCATGGGCATAAAATTCAAGATATCCATGGACCAGCTCAGATTGTTTTGGCACCAAGGTATTAGTATTAGTTCACTGTTTTTTCTCACCTCTCTCTAGAATTAACCACATTTCCTCTGCAGAAAAATTTGACCTATAACTTCTGAACAATTATTATTGTGATGAAGCTTTTCCTGTGCTCCACAGAACACCATCATTTAGGGAAGTATTAATAGTTCTACTTCAAACAAAGGATCTCATGATGAAACAAATTTGACATAGAATTTTAAAATGATGAGGACTGATAAAAACCCTACAGCTAACGTCGTATGTATTGAAGAGAAACAGGATGCTATTCGCTGCTTTTCAATGGGAACAAGACAACCCCCTCCCATTCTTATTTAACATTGTGATGGAAGTGTTAGCTAATATAAGGAGACAATGAAAGGGAATTAAAATATACATATTGAGAAGGAAGAAGTACAATTCTCCTTGACCACAGATGGCATAACAACCTATTTCATATCACAAAAATCTGAAAACAGTGAGCAAGAGTAGCAAAGTCACCAGTTACAAAGTTAGTATGGAAAAGTCGGTTGTTTCTTTGTATATTAGTAAAGAACAATTGGGTTTAAAATGTTAAAAACCTACTTACAATAGCAAAAACAAAAACAACAAAAAAGAAATACTAATCTACAAACCTAACAAATTCTATATATAGAAAATTATGACGTTGATGAAAGAAAAAATTTGAATCAATGACAACTATTCTGTGTTCATATATTGGAAAACTCAATACCATCAAGATGCCATATCATCTAACTTGATTTATAAATTTAATGCTATTTGTAGTCAAAATCTCAGCAAGCTATTTTGCATGTATTAAAAAACTGATTCAAAACTTTATATGCAAAGGGAAACAACCTAGAATACTCAACATAAAACTGAAAAGGAAAGCTAAAGTTGGAGAATTCACATATCCAGCTTTTAGGCTTATTTTAAGCTACATCAATAAAAGCAGTATGGTTTGGTGAAAGACACATAGATCAACAGACAGAAGAGAAGGCCAGAAATAGTCTCCCAAAGTAGAATGAACTAATCTTCAAAAGGTAGTTCAGTGGAGAAAAGGAAGTTTTCAAGAAATATTGCCAGAACAATTGGAAGTCTATATGCAAAAATATAGAATGATCTATATAGCACAGTAGGGTGACTATAATCTGCAACAATTAATTACACATCTCAAAATAATTAGGAGAGAAATTTAAAGGTTTTCAACCCAGAGATATTCATGAAGATGGCGATTCTTATTACCTTGATTAGATGATTACACATGGTGTACATGTATTGGATTATAATATTGTACCCCCAAAATAAAAACACATGTTATGTATCAATTAAAATAAGTTTTAAAAGCTTAATATACCTTTAAAAATTAATTCAAAGTTTTCATAGGCCCAGGTTTTAATTGTAAAACTATAAAACTCCTAAAAGATAACATGAGAAAAAATCCAGATAATCTTTGGTTTGTCCATGAGTTCTTACATAGAACACAAAAACCATTACTCATAGAAGAAAAAAATGGTGAATTGGAATTCATAAAAATGAAAAGCTCTGTGAAAGAGACCATTTTAAGAATGAAACACTAGTCACAGACTACAGAAAAACAGTTGCAAATGCATATCTGATAAAAGACTTATTGAGAACATGCAAAGAACATTTAAATCTCATAGGTAAGAAAACAAACTAATTTAAAATGCCAGGTCTTAACAGACCTGGATAAAGAAAATATATAGATATATAGAAAGACGCTCAATACTACTGCTCATTTGGAATTTCCAATAAAACAGCAAGAATTTACCACTATATATATATATATATATATATATCTATTAGCATGACTAAAATATGAATGAAACTGACAGTATCAGTTGCTGAGGACCATGCCAAGAAACGAGAACTCTCACCCCATGCTGATTGGAACACAAAATGACACTGTCACTTTGGAATACATTTTGGCAGTTTCTTGAAGAGTTAAACATATTCTTTTTTTTTTTTTTTTTTTTCGGTACCGGGGATCAAAGTCAGGACCTTTCACTTGAGAGGCAAGCAGTGGAACCACTGAGCTAAACATACTCTTACCCCAGCCCTGAGTTAAACATACTCTTACCAAACAATCCAGCAATCATACTTCCTGTTTGGAAATGTATATCTACACAAACACCTACATGCAAATGTTTATAGCTTCTTTATTCATGGTCACCAGGAATTGAAAATAATTAAGATGCCCTTCAAAAGATGAATGTTTAAATAATGTATGTCTATACAATATAGTATGTCTATACAATGAAACATCTGTCAATGATAGAAATAAATGTGCAAAGACACAAATAGACCTTAAATGAGTATTTTGAGAAAAAGTAGGTAGTTTGACAAAGCTATCACTGTATGATTCCAATTCTATGACTTTCTAGAAAAGCTAAATCTATAGCGATAGTAATAAGATTAGTAATTGCCAGAGGGCCATGGGGATGGAGGGAGAGTTTAATAGTACACTTTTTACTATGGCAAAACTACACTCTATTATACTGTAGTGGTAGACATATCACATTGTACATTTGTCAAAACCCATAGAATTTTATAGCATAATGAGTGAACTTTAATCTATTCGGCTGAAGAAAATTAGGAAATCCAAGATCCCAGGAAGAAGGCAGTCTGTGATAAGAGAAATTAACTATAAACAAACATATGAAACAACTTTGCTGAAGATGGTGAGAGGTTAAGTGTTGACCTAGGTAAATTGGAAAATGATGGAATATGTAAGGCTAAATGCAAAATAAACACAAATCGTGCTCTTTAGATGATTAAGTTGTTCCCATGGATGTACAAGTTAACATTTCCAGGGCTACTTATGGCTAACACTCTTTCCTTGATCAACTTATGTCAGGCTACCCTGACCCTTTTTCTAAATTAGGGCTCAACCTTGGCCTTTAAAACTGAAGACTTTCAGCACAAATTATTTCATCTATGCCTTTACCCTACACCTTACCTCTAAGACACTTAAGAAAATATTAGCTTCTCACTGCTCAAGGCCTTGTCCAAAAGATGTCTAGCCCACTTAAGTTTTTTTCTGGAAAAGATTAAGGCTAATGAAAGCATTTATTGTTTCTTCCATGCAACACTTGAAGATAGGGCATTTGTCTCCAATTCTGTATGGAAGAGCAATAGTCTACTTTTAATAACTGCCATTTACTCTCGATCTGAGCCAAAAGGCCAAGAAGCAATGAATAAGTGCCATTTAGCAAGCCCAAGAGGCCCAATCATGTTGGCCAGCACCCTCTTTTGCCTTTTAGTAAATTCCACTTGCCTGATGCTATTGGGACCCTATTCATTTCTCCATCTTCCCTCATTTTCCCTTTAAATGGCCAGTTACCTCTGCACAAATAAAAGCTCAGTTAAGCTCACTCTTCCCTATTGGATTAGTTATTATTGAATAAATATACCTTTACTATTTTAACTGATGTCTGGCTTTATTATTGACACATACATACTGGAAATGAATAAGTAAGTAGGTTGAACAGTAGTCTGAATAATGGCTAAGTGTTACATTATTTGGAACAGTTCCCTTTACTGATATAATTTAAGTTAAGGATATCAAGATGGGGAGATTCTATTCTATTTGAGAATGTGTGGTTCTCTGCTTTTTCAAGATCATTTTAGGATTATTCCATCAACATTAACTCTGGAACATCTGTGTCTCCAAATATAAATGACCCTTGCTATAATAACCAGGGACATAAAAGGTATTTTGTCTTCTATACTTATGTCAAAACTTCCTCTATATCATTTTCCTTGTTCTGATACTTCAGTTAAAAAGTTAAAGGTGAAGTAGTTAAAAATAAATTAAATAAAATAGGATAAAAAAACATTTACAGGAAAGGCTTGCATACCTGTCTAGCATCCCCTGCCCCCAAAGAGGTGCTTTTGTGTGAATTCAGAATAGTTAAGAGCAGTACAAAGCTTTACAAAAGCAAGCCTGAGGACCTCTGTAGGGAAGAATTCCAAAGGACAGGTATGCTGTAAGTGGCCAGAGGATGAGGCTGCTGGTTCCATTAGAAAAGGTATGAGGGTCTTTAATTCCTCATTCCTGACCTGTTACATTGATAGTATATTCACAATGTCCCCTACATACAGGAAGAATGCTACACTTAGTGGTATCAGGCCTCAATCACTTTTTTCCAAACAGCAGTGCTCAACAGAGATAGCATACAGGAACATTTGCCCTTTGAAGCTGCCGAATGAGTAAATAAACTAGGGGTGAAAGACACATTCCTCTGGTTGAAATGAAATAATCACTGGATTGAGCAAAAAATTCACACAACATTATTTCCATTTTTACCCTCTGGCATTATTTGTTCAGTATGGCACAAACTGTTATTTTGACAGGTTTAAAAGATATGTTGGCTCAAAGAAAAGACCAGCAAAGGAAAATATAGTACGCAAATTCTGTTTTTATATAGGATACTAAAGAATAGAATATATTTTACTATGTCCAAGCATCATGTGAAGAGGTTTGTATTTGTCGTTTCATTTTATTTCACAACTTTACTAGCTATGCATTATTTCTGGGGGCATTCTGTGATTGCTCCAAGTTGCAGAGCTAGGAATGGTGGAGGTCAATTTCTAGTTCAGACAGTTTGCCTCAAGAGTTGCTCTTTCTTAACCATTGTACATGTCTCTGTACACAATTTGGGGCTCAGTTTCCTATTTTACAAAACTATTGGGATAAACTATTGCAACATAGTTCTAGTTGTTAATTTTCTGCTATGGAATAGAAAAGGAAGGTATCCTGAAACAGACATAAGCTGGTGAGGGAAATGAGAAGTAAAATTTAGTTTTAAAAAATCAGTGTATATATGTGACATTGTGCCCTTATTGAAATATGTCCATAAAGGACTGTGACTTGCTATGAAAACCTAAAAAGAAATACTAGCAATAAAGACAAGGTAGGGGGTATCACAATCCCCAACTTGAAACTATACTACAAAGCTACTGTGATAAAAACAGCATGGTATTGGCAAAGAAACAGACCTGAGGACCAGTGGAACAGATTAGAAGATGTTTCTACAACCCCAGACACACTCAGCCACCTCATCTTTGAGAAAGGAGCCAAATACCCTCTCTGGAGGAAAGATAGCCTCTTTAAAAAATGGTGCTGGAAAAATTGGGTTTCAACTTGCCAAAGATTAAAACTAGACCTGTATCTCTCACCATGCACTAAACTAAAACTGAAATGGATTAAAGATCTAAATATTAAAACAGAAACACTAAACCAGCTGGAAGAGAGTTTAGGAAGAACTCTTGAAGATATTGGTGTAGGAAAAGATTTTATGAACCAATCCTCAGCTGCCTGTGAACTAGCACAAACAATCAACAAATGGGATCTCTTCTTACTAAAAAGCTTCTGCACAGCCAGAGAAACCACCAACAGTGTGAAGAGACAACCCACAATGTAGGAAAAAAATTTTAACCAGATGTCCCTCAGACAAAGGTCTACTTTCTAGAATATAGAAAGAACTTTAAAAAATCAGACCTCCTAAATTTAAAGACTCAATCCAAAAATGGGCATCTGAAATGAACAGACATTTCTCAGACAGAGGAGTAGAAATACCAAATAAACATGAAAAAATGTTCAACATCACTGGTCATTCAAGAGATGCAAATGAAAACAACACTGAGATTCCACTCACCCAAGAAAGAATAGCTGCCATCATGAAATCAACCAATAACAAATGCTGGCATGACTATGGGGAAAGAGAAATCCTACTCCACTTCTGGTGGGTGTGTAAACTGGTGCAACAACTGTGGAAATCAGTATGGAGATACCTCAAAGAACTAGGATTGGAAGTACCATTTGACCCAGTTATTTCCCTGATGGGTATCTTTCCCAAAGAATTAAAAGAATCATATCAGAGTGATATATGTGCAGCCATGTTCATAGAAGCAAAATTCATGATAGCTAAAACTTGGAAACAACCCAAGAGCCCATCAACTGGAGAATGGATCAAGAAAATGTGTTTTTGAAAATAAAATGCAGTATTACTCAGCCCTAAAAAATGATAAACTAGAGACATTTATAGTTAAATGGATGTACATTGAGGCAATACTCTTAAGTGAAATAAATAGGACATGCTTGTGTAAATACCAAATAGGTTTTTCTAGTATGAGAAACTGAAACTGTAAATAAGGACTAAATGGTATAATAGATAATGTGAAATAGGAAGAAAAGGGGCAAGGGGAGGGGGAAGTGGGAGGGGGAGGGGACAGGAAAGAAGGGAATGGATTTAATATGAGAAAGTGGAAAAATGGAAACAAAGTCTTTGTAAATAGGGAGGGATGGAGGGGTTGAAGGGAGGGCAGGGGAATGAGAAAAAAATAGGAACCAAGATGGATTATGTAAAGGGGCAAATTTCCAATAATGAATGTCATTACATTGTATACCTTAAATGTACCAATATAATTAATAAAAAAAGAAAATTTAAGTAAAAAAATATACTCTCATTTTCAAAAGATGAGTATTATTGGGTTGATATCACTGTGTCAAACTAGGCAAGACTCAGAGAGGCAGAAGGTAACATTTTAATCTAGATAACCTCTGAATGAAGTAATTTTATAATGATAAAATTCATCAACCTGCAGAAAAGGATCAACTCATAAGATAAATCACTTGGAGAAATTTGATTACTGCTAGGGAGTTATTGGGTGCATACAATTAATAGCTGAAGAATAGGATGAAAACAGGACTTAATTTAAAGTTGAAGTTCTGTCTAGGTGGAGGCTGCAGATAATACAAAATTCAGGGACATATAGATATTTTCCAGCAAGGCATATACA
This sequence comes from Heterocephalus glaber, assembly GCF_053883595.1. Taxonomy (NCBI): domain Eukaryota; kingdom Metazoa; phylum Chordata; class Mammalia; order Rodentia; family Bathyergidae; genus Heterocephalus; species Heterocephalus glaber. Next base: position 40,038,879 of record NW_028258320.1, on the reverse strand, counting down.
AGGATGTCTGTAAGACAAGATTTTTTTCCTTTCACTATGAATGATAGGAAGTCCAAAGAATGTTGGTGGGAGTACACACTGGTGGAACTGTCACAGTGCACAACCATAACAATGCAGAGGACAAAACATTACTTGGAGTCAAGATTCAGTCAGACCAACAGGAGGCACAGAGGGGCTACTTCATCAAGACCCATCAGCATGAGAAAGCATCAGGAAAAGCAGCTTGGAGGTGAAGCTTCCATTGTTATTTATTTGCAATGGAAAGATATGAGGAAAAAGATGTACAAGAAAAATATTTGGAATATGCATATAGGAGTTTGGGTCAGGGGACAGGGAAGGAATGGGATGGCTTGCTACATGACACATGTTGACATAGTTTAAGCAATCTTATCAGGGCAGAAGAAACACAATGGCCAGAGCAAACATCTCTGAGAATAACTTATTGTTTATTCTCAGCTTGTTGTCTGCAGACCTGTTGTAATCTTTAACCGTGCATTCCAGAAGCCTCTGAATTTTTGCTCCAAGGTCCCTTCCTTTTTACACTTATTGCAATCACTCCTCTGGCTAGAGTTTCCCACATGCAACCCTTTTGACTCTTTTTCCTTTTGTTCTTCTTTATCCATTCTCTCTTAGATACATTTCAATTAGAAGTTCTTAATTTTCTTCTTATCAATGCATCAGCAATATTGATGCGATTGTTTATTGTCTCCCCTTTAAGTATCTTTAGTTGTGGACTTTTGGCATATAATTTCTTACTTTCTGAATTCACTGACTTCCTTTTCAGTGTCTTCCACTGACTCTTCCTCATTCCCCTTTATCCTTGTCCAAGTATAGGATAAAGGAAGTACCACCTAACAGATCTTAAAGAAAAGACAGTGTGTGTGTGTTCCTTTGTTTCTTTTATTAATACATGTTTGCAATACATGATGTTTATATTCATTTTGAAGAATGGGTACATGTTCATAATACAGTTTGGGTTTTTTTTGTTGTTTATTTGTTTTAGTCCCATGCCCCTTCTTTGAATATTTTTCAATGTTAGGTGAGGCTACTCAGAGGAAATGTCTAGTTGAATCTCTTTTATATGCATTTTCCACCTGATACAGAAATTGCAAGTATTTTGGGGGGAAATGGTAGCCATACATCTGAAGAGATGAGCCTATTGATGAGGATGCTAATTCTTAGGCCAAATATACTCAGTTCTCAGATTTACTTTTGTAATTTTCACTTCAAAGGCAATCTCATCCAACCATGTGACTTTATATATTTCTTTTCTATACACAGATTATCTAAATATTTATTTATGTGATCCATACATTTGTCTCATTCCAAAATCTAATATCATCTGAATAATTCGACCTTTCTCTACTCAGAGAGATTTCACAGGTTTAGCAAACCCCTAACATCCAACTGCCTCCCACCTTCTCTCACCAGCTTTCTCTTACCAATCAATGGAAGTTTTATCTTTTCCATTCTTATATGGAAAACCTGAAAGTCAACATTTACTGCTGTCTTTTATGCCACTTTATTTCTGAGCAACCATCAAATCTTTGCATTTCTACCTTATAACATGTCCAGAATGATCTACTATCAATCACTGCTGCTGCTACTATTTAAGTCTGCACCACAGTCTTAGTCAGTTTGAGTGGCTCTAATGAACCGTCATAGAATGGGCAGTTTATAAATAACAGAAATTTATATCTCATGGTTCTATGAGTTAGGAAGTCCAAGATCCAGGAACCCACAGATTCATTGTCTGGTGAAGACCTGCTCCCTGATTGATAGTTGTCAGAAAGGGAAAGCTTCCTCAGGTATGTTTTATAAAAGCAATAATCCCATTCATTATTGCTATCCTCATGACCTAGTCAATTCCCAAAATCCTTTGTTAGTTGATTTTATATTACTATAACACAAACCTGAGATAATCAACTGAAAAGGAAGTAAGGTTTATTTTGTCTCAGAGTTTGCAGGTTTCAGTCAATGGTCAGTTGGCCCCTTGCTTTTGGGCCTGTGATGAGGCAGCACATGGTAGAAGTGCATGGCAGAGGAAGCTGCTTATATCACAGAACTCAGAAAGTGAAAGAGAGAGAAGATCCCTGTATCCTACAGTCTCTTTCAAGGCCAAGTTTTAATGACCTAACATCTCCCTAATCTCCACCTCCTAATGGAAAGTGGTAAAATCTACTTTCCAGTTGTACCAAGCTATAGGCCAAGCCTTTACCACATGTGATTTTGGGACATATTCCAGATTCAAATGATAGCAGATCCTACCCTTTAATACACACATTGGAATTTAGGTTTCAACCTATGAATTTTGGAGGAATGTAAGCATTCAGATCATGATAGTCACCATCTTTTCTCCCCTAGATTATATATCTGTTCTTGTTTCTTCACTGTAATCCATCCCTCAAAAATTTCCAAGAGTTTCTCTCATGATTGTAGTAAAATACACATTCATTACTGTGATATCTGAGCCCTCTTTCTGCTCTGAAATCTCATTTCCTGCTTATGCCTTCTGGTCTAGCTACATTGTCTTCTTTATTCTAAGTCAACACATCAGCCATCTTACCCACCAAATCTTCTGTATTCATCATTGGTTTGGGCTACAATGACATTTCCCTAAATGTATACAAGGCTTGTTCCCATAACCAATCATGAGCTATCTTAATAGTGATTACCCTATAAAGACTAGAAATGTTGGGTTGGGGATGTGGCTCAGTGGTGACATGCCTGCTTGGTAAGCGCAAGGTCCTGAGTTTGATCCCCAGTACTACCAAAAAAAAAAAAAAGACTAGAAATGTTCATTTATATGATCCATCTTTCTCTGCTTCATTCTTTTCCTTAGCACTTATTACTGTCTGTTCTGTTTCATTTCTCCTTAACACTTATGATTGTCTGACAGATTTTACACTTATTTGTGTATTAGTTGTGTGTTCCCCTACTAGAATGTAAGCTCCAATTTACCATTTGTGTGACCTCTCAGGTTGGCTGCCCATTCCAAGATTCCATTTTCTCACTTATGGAATGTCAAAATAACTACATAGGCATGTTTGGAGGACTGAATGATATGCATGTGAAGAACTCAGGACCGTGTCTGGAGCATTGTGTGCCATGGTGGCAGGTCACTCACATACCTGTAGGTAGCCATGTCTCAACAACATAGTGAAATCTACAGAACAGTTCTAATGCTACAGGTGACTTGCTCTGTATGATAATAACCAATTTCTGGGGTGTGGGGAACCACCTTAAATTCTACAACTTCCTGGGGCAGGATCAGTAGGGTTTTTTTTGTTTGTTTGTTTGTTTGTTTGTTTGACCATATGAGACAGTATATTTAAGGATTCATAAAAAATGAATTACAAACACATCTGTATTAGCCTTTGAGCTACAGCTAAAGGATATAGGCAAGAAAATGTATTGCCAAGCCATCTCTAATAGGCAGGTGGTTTGGGGAGCTCATTGTGTTTGAGAGAACAAAAAAATTTCAATTTGATGTCTGGCCTTGTGTGGTACACAAGTGTCACAGTCAACTTTTTTGATTGATTGCTAATGCTTTGCATATCCTGCTTGACTAAATGAGTGCATTCAAGTGTAACTGGCTAGAGTCTGAGAAGTTTGTATGGTAAAAGGGAGATGATATATTTGTTTTTTGTTGTTGTTTTAATGGCATAGTTCCCTTTGTGTGAACTTCTTTATCCTGCCACTCTAAATGTTTCCACTTAGACTCACTTTAGTTTATTTAATTATTAGCTCAGGCTGCATTCCCAACAGGATTGAGGCTCTTCCTTCTGTGCCCTGATCTCTGAAACATACATAAATAGCATCTAAGGAACTAAGGTCTCAGTACTCAGCTACTTCCCTGTGGAGTTAAGTTAGTCAGCCTAAGGACTTTTCTGATGTTCTCTTTGAAAACAAATTAAACTTTCTCAAAATTATTGAAATGTTCATGCAGGGAGGTTTGCTAATGCCTGGGATTGCTAGGAGGCTCTTGGAGGTGCTGAACAAGTAGCTGCTCTAGTCAGGACTTCAAGCTAATGTTTCTTTATTTTTGCTTCTTTCTACTATTTCTATCTGATCTAATTCTGCCCATCATTCAAGGCTCAAAATCAACACTATTTCTTTTCTTGACTCTTTTTGGGTGAATTGCTGTCATTTTCCTGGGTTCCATACACTTGGTATATACCTTTCTCACCATGTTTATATAAAAGTTTGTGCCATTTTTCTGCTTTAGAGGCCCCTGAGTGGAGGGACCACATCCCTTTCATCTTTGCTCACAATTCCAACTGTGGACCTCCTTAATTATGCAGGTGTCTACTTCCAGTTGCTTTACCTATGAGGCCTCATTGGGGAGCCATAATTTTGAGAGAGATTTTTTTCTGGGATTATAAAAAGAAAGAACTACTACAATTAAAAAGAAAGAGCTACCACAATATAAAAAGAAAGAGCTACTAAAATTTTCAATTGATTTTTTTCATTGGCTTTGTTTGCAGAGGAGGTGTGGAGCTGTTTTGTACCTTCCTCATTTTTCTTTGTCCTGCTTTCTGTGTTATTGAGTCCTAAGGGTACTAAAGAATACTGTCACAGAAGCCCAGTGACTTGTTTTCCTGCTGATTCTTTACTTTTCTGGTTGAGGATATTTTCATATTGAGCATCAAAGAAGAACTGCCAAACTTTCAGTTCACATCTTCAAAGGCAACAGTAGAATATAGAAGTAAATTTAGTGCTCATTAATTTAAAATATACTTAGAAATTCTCATCACAGAACCTAGTTTTAATCAAACTCTAGTATGTTGTTTTCTAGAATTCAATTTTATTTGATTCTAAAATCAAAATTATCTATCAAATGTATAAAAATTCATATACCATTGGTTAACAATACCTGGATTCATTGTAATTTAAAGTGATGAACAATTGCTAAGGAAGAGGGACATTTCAGTTACTTAGTAGGTTTTTAAGTACAACAGCCATTGAATAGTTAGGGAGTTATAGTACTGAACAACTAAAATATTCTGCTAAAAATAATGTTCTCTAACTTCCACATTTATTTCCATAGTTCTATCTTTGACCATTTTTCTTATACAATCATCCAATGTTTCTTAGACATTGAAAAAGCACTTAATCCTTCTTTTACTCTGCTTCTGAATTCTGTTTTAAGTATGTTTGCATAAAAAATATAGAAAATTCATCACATTCCCTATGGAATTTATCTGATATAAGAAACTAAAGAAGATAAGAGATGAGGTGGATGTTATAAACAAGCATTTTGCATCTGTCTTCAGACAAATAACCTTCAAGAGGTATAATATACATTTTTTTCCTCTCACACTTTTCCTGTTTCTCAGAAAATGTGTTTTCTTTTTCACTTCTATTGACTTTTCTACTCTTTTCCTATGACTTTCTCTAATTTTTTCTCTGTACCATTGAATATACTCATGGTTACAGTTCTCTCTTTTTCTTTTTTTAATATAAAATTCTAATTTCTTTCTCACCTCATTCCAGCCATTCTAATTTGACATCAGTTTTACTACTTTTATCATCAAGTCAAAGACCACTGAAACCTAGACCATTTAATCTGACCATGTCTTCATTGAAATTACCCTTTAACATCCTTGAAATCCCTTTTCCTCTTCAACCTTCTGTTTCAAAATAAGACTTTCTATCTACAAATATTTCCAGTTTTTTCTAAATCCTCTAAGTTAAATTCAAATTTTTTTGCCTGCTATTTACAACCATTGTTACTTGGTTTGCTGTATGGAGCCACATAGAACCAGTGTAATTACTCTTCCAAAAATCTTCAACTTCTTTCATATCATATCTTTTTAAAAGTGTTCCAGAGTTTTCCTCTTTAGTGTCTCTAGCTGGTTGAATTGAGGTGCCCCACACTTACCTCCATATCACAGAGACATAAGTAGCAGATGTACATCTGTGCTTTGATGTGAATGATCTTGGGGAAAGGCTGGAACTTTGCATTTGGGGCCTTATAATAGTCAGAGACTTGGGACAGCGGAATAGAAAGGGATAAAATGTCCCTATAACTCTAACCCTGACTCTGCAGTAGGGAAGGCTTGCAGCCCAATCAGGAAGGCAAGCTAGAGTATGTATAGAAGCTTTGGTTTGTTTGAAGGAGCTCACATTGTCTGTTTGCTGATCCCTAAGTACATGCTGTTGCAGCTTGATGCCGTCTTCTGTTTTCTTCTGCTCTGATCTTTATAATTTCCTCTCTTGTATGAGCTTTGGGTTTGTTATGCTCTTCTTTTTCTAGGAGCTTGAGGTTCTGCATTAGGCTATTTATTTGAGTTCTCTCTGTTTTCCTAATATGGGCATTCACTACTATGAATTTCCTGCATTGAACTGCTTTCATTGTGTCTCATAGATTCCTGTATTTGTACTAGCATTATAATTTACTTGTAGAAACTGTCTAATTTCTTCTTTAATTCCCTCTGTAACCCATTGGTTGTTCAGGAGGGTGTTCTTCAATTTCCATGTGTTTGTGGGAGTTTTGCAGTTTCTTATGTTATTGATCTCCAATTTTATTGCAATATGGTCTAATAATATACAGGGGGCACCTTCAATTCTTTTACATTTACTTAGACATGTCCTATGAGCTAGAATGTAGTCTATTTTGGAGAATGGCCCATGTGCAGCCAAAAAAATGTGTATTTTGATTTTGTAGGGTGGAACACTCTGTATACATCTATTAAGTTGATACCATCTTGAGAAGGGAGTTATTGTCTGAATTCACATTGCTCTAAGGATCAGAAATTCCTTCATGCTCTTACTTCTTGGACTTCACAGACATTCCACCACACTAGCATAGGGCACTATGACTTCAGAAACTCAAATTAACCCAGAAGAACAACTGTGGCCCCAGAACTTGAGCTCACTCAGTGGCTTGCATTACAGGAGCCAAGTATTTAAATTGTTTTTAACCTTCCTTCCTTTTTAAGATCTTTTATCATTTGCTCCCTGTTTTGCCAATGTTCCTCTGGATGGAGTTGAATATTTTAGGTGCTATTTAACTTAAGTCCCATGGAATTATTACTTGTCTTAATTTGAAGTTCCTTAAGCTTCCCTTGGTCTAAAATTGCATTAAATTTCTTATGAGTTGTGTTACATTTTAGTTCATAGAAAACCGTATTGGTCAAAACTAATGACTCATTTTCATAAACACTATTTTTAGATTGCTTCCCTTGTATCATTAAAACTGGGCAATTTAAATTTTGAAAGAGAATTAGGGACATTTTCTTTTTTGGCTTACATTCATCATTCCAGCTGCAGTTAAGGTCATTTTGAAATCATTTGCCACCCAGTAGCAGATTTTTACCTTTCATTTTGAAAGAGTTAACCAGAAAGATACATTTTTACATACAGGTGGCCACTTTCTTTAACTCAACTTCTTAATTTTCCACTATAAAATGTAACTGAATGAAATGTTATTTTTTAATTTAAGTGAGATGTAAAATCCTCAACTCTTTGTTTAAATAAGAAATTTAAAAGAGTCATTTTATCTTACTTCCTTGCAATTGTGGAAAGAAAGGTGTACCTAGGATCTTCTTCTTAATAATAAAGATTAATCAGAATTTATGCTTTCCATTAAATAAAGCATTAATTTAAATGTTATTATAAGGGCAACTCACTACATCACTGGGTAACAAGTAGGCTGGATATCTTCATTTGGTCCATCAGGTCCACTGTCCAGCATTCTTTATCCTAATTTGCGTGCCCCAAGGAGGATGACCTAAATAAACCCATCATGGACAGTTTTTCCTTTGGCTTCTGGTTAAATTTAAGGGGTGGGATCACAAAAAGGCATTGGTGCTCTGTAGGGTTGAAAGTGAAGTCAGGGCTGGTATGCTTTCTGCTGGGTCACCAAGATCTGCTTGTGTCCCTTTTTGAAAGATCAAAGTTGTTTCTCTTTTTCCAGGTTGCAGTAATAACCCCACTAAGCTTTACACCATTACATACTCCAGGGCCCTATTCCATCTCTTTTGGATTTCCTTTAACCTTTATCACACATTTATAAATAATCCCTTCATTAAATTTCCCTCCATTTTCCCTTGTTTGGGCCTCCTGTTTCCTGTATAGGCCCTGAATGGAACTCAAATCCATCAAAATTATAGGTATTTAGAGGTTGAAGCTAACTTTCATGAGATATAACTGTTATGTAAATTCTTTGTAACACAATCTACATTTATTATGGATTGTCTCAGATCTCTCAAGTATGGTCTGTCCAAACTACTGGAAATCTGTCATCTACCAGCAAGATTCAACTCCATTTAGCCTTTATTTGGTGTGCACTTAGCTATAAATGCTATTTATTTATTTTTGGTACTGGGGATCAAACTCAGTACCTTGCACTTGCAATGCAGGCATGGTGCCACTGAGCTAAATCCCTGGACCAACTTAGTTGTAAATACTAATGCAAATTAGGAACACTACAAACACCTGCTACTAGTCTGCTTTAAGTTGGTCATCTAGCAAATCCTTAGTATGTGTTTTCATCAAAATGAAAGAAAAAATATACCTACACTTGCAGACTTTTGAAAAAAGGAAAATTGAGTCCAGTGGTCCATGGATGCCTAGTTTGAGAAATACTAGCACAGTGAATAAACTTTGAAAACCTGTCAACAGTCAAATTTCAACTTGATTACCTCTAACAGTATCACATCAGGTTACTTATGTAATATTTTGGCTTCCTTATCTGTGAGAGTGAAATAATGATAGTATTCACTTCACTCTTTGATAGATTAAATAAAATTTAATAATTTTTCAATAAAGTCTGGTATCCATCTTGAAAGCATTCATGTCAGGTGTGGTGGTGCACACCTGTAATCTCAGCACTTGGAGGCACGATTGCCACAAATTCAAGGCCAGCCTGGGCTATGTAGTGAGTTCAAGACCAATTTGAATTACATATCAAGACCCTGTCTTACTCCCTCCCCATACACACAAACACACACACACAAGACTCAGTAAATTTTAAAAATGAGAATAATATTTTGATAGTAAGATAAAGCCAACTCCTTATTATACATGTCAAAACCAGACATTTATTTTATCAGTAAAAAGGAAAGAGCTAGATAAGAGGTGGAAGTGGGGCCATGTGTGGGAAGAATGGTCCAATGATTCAGTATTCCACTTGATATCATTCACCAGTTGAAAAAGACACTGATTATTATAAAAGATTTGTTGAGAAAAATCTAATTGTTAGAGAACATGTGATCAAAATTTTGTTAAATTGTAAGTTATTTTCAAAATATATTCTTCAGTGAAAGACAAGCCACATTTGAATACCTTATCGAATTTATTACAGTATGATTTATGATGAGCCAGCAATATTAATTCCCCCTAACATTTCAGAAATTTTAAAATCCACATAACCAAACTTAGCAAATGGGTAAAAGACTACTTGTTCAGTAGAGGACTCTGTAAATCCTAATAATGCTATAATTTTACTTTATAATTATCCTTTTCATAAATCAAGGTTTACCAAGCTTAATTTGTTTTTAGTAAGTGTATGGATTTGCCTATCATTCTAGACTAAGGATTGGAATTTTCAGTTGGTTTGTTGCAACTGTGGATGGTTCTTTTAGAATGTTACTGTGTTATGAATGGAGCTTTGGACAGCATTCTTTTGAAGCCACTTTCTGCACTAACACTGTGGATTTAGTTAAAGCATTTTATTGTTTATATATTATATATCTATCTAGAGAAGCTGCCCTATATTACATTCATAGAGTTTCATAACAAAGTACCATAAAATGGATGGATTAAAATAAAATTTCACTGCCTCAAAATATTGAGGCATATAAGTTAAAAATTAAGTTGTCCACAGAATTGATTTCTCCTGGGAGCTGTGAGGATGGCACTGGCTCATGCTTCTCTCAGTTTCTGGGGCTTTGCCAGAAAACCTTCTCGTCATTTGCAAGTCTTTGGCTTGTAGATGCATCACTTAAATCCCCTATTTTCACAAGTCCTTCTCCCTGTGTCTCTTCACATCATCTATTTTCTGTGGATGTTTGTCCTTGTGCCTACATTTCTCATTTAAGGCCTGCTCTCAGCCACATTGAATTAGTCCCCACACCTATGATCTCATCTTAACTTGATCACTTCTCTGAAGATCTCATTTATAAATAGTTTCATAGATGAGATACTAGGCATTGAAATTCCAATATGACTTTTTTTGGTACTGGGGATCAAACTTGGGTCCTTGCGCTTGCAAGGCAGGCAGCAGAACCACTGAGCTAAATCCCCTGCTCCAATATGATTTTTGAGGGACCATTGTTGAACCCCTAACACTTGCCAAACACTATGGAAAAAGAGAAACAGATCTTTTTGGTTTAGCAATGACTTTGCTTTAGACAACTTCCTTAAGTTATGGGCAAAATATTTATATAAGCCAAAGCTCAAGTCATAAGGATAGGGATAGAGAATAGAGAACACTTTCATATGTAACTTTAAAACTTGTCTGAGATCATCTCCTGACCTTCAGAGTAGGTCACTATGTGAAGAAATGTCCTAGGGAATACCCTAAAAGAAGTTACCATAAAGGAGAATTCTGCTGATTATTCCTGTACCTTTCTCTATGGTGGCCATGAGGAAGCACTCAGTGAACCTTCAGATATTCAGAACCTAATTGACCATGGAACAGCTACTGCATCTGAGTCCATCGCAGCACATGCCCCTTGTTTCCCATGGGGAACTCTTACTGCACTACTGATGTAGACAGAGGTACTAAAGCAGCCCCTTTAGTGAGGGGATAGGCTTCATCTCTGGCTGAATTTTACTTCAGTACATCCCAATGCCTTTGAGAGCCTCTCTTAGATGCATGATAATTAAGATACTTCTACCCAATTCCTTTTCCTCTCTTACTTGGAGCCACAATTGCATTGTGGTTTCTTTCCCTCTGCTAGCCTCTTCTTTCCTTCACAGGCATTTCCTCTAATAAAAATTCTTTTTCAGAATTCTAAAGTTTTTGTTGTAGAAATCTTTCACTTCCTTGGTTAGGTTAATTCTTAAGTATTTAATTTTTCTTGAACCTATTGAGGATTTGTTGTTTTCCTAATATCTTTCTCATTGTTCACTATTGTGCACAAGAACTCTATTGATTTTTGCATGTTGATTTTATATCCTGTTACAATGTTGAATTTGGTTATTAATTTTAAAAGTCATTTACCGGAATTTTTTTAGATCTTCTATGTAAAGTATCTTGTCATTAGCAAATAATGATAATTTGGTTTCTTCTTTGTATTTATCTCTTTTGTCTCTTTCTATTGCCTGATTGCTCTGACTAGTTTTCCAAGTTTTATACTGAACAAGAGTGTGCATGATAGTGGACATCTTTGTCTTGTTTCTAATTTTAGAGGGAAACAGCTTCTCCTCATTTAGTATGACATTGGCCATTGGGTTGTCATAATGGCTTTTATCTGTTTGAGGTAAGGTCCTTCTACAACAATTCTTATCAGGGTTTTTATTATGAATGAGTGTTGATTTTTGTCAAAAGGTTTTCCTGGATCTATTGATATAATTAAGTCATAGGGAGAGGCAAAGACTTCCTGAACAGAATTCTAAAAGCACAAGATATTACAGCAAGAGTCAGCAAATGGAACTATATTAAATTAAATAGGATTTCTACATTAAAGGAAACAACTTAAAGAGTAAACAGACAAACTATAGAATGAGAAAAAAATTGCCAGCCACAGCTCAGAGGATTTAAATCAAAAATCTACAAAGAAACAAAAAACTTAGACATTGCAGAATAAAATACTCAATGAACTAGGCAAATGATATGAATAGGTACTTCTTAGCAAAAGAAATACAGGGTAAGTGTGCTCAGGTCCAAGCCAAAGGCTGCCCTGACAACAGCTGTGCAGGTGTGCAGGCCCCAGCCAGAAGCTTGTCCAGACAACAGCTGCTCCAGGCACTCAGGCCCCAGCCAAAGACCCACCATGACAACAGCCGTGCAGGCATGAAGGCCTCAGCCAGACACCTAAACAAGACTCAAAACCAGACTTGAAAAAATCACCAAAGGCAACTCCAAGGACCAACAATATGAAACAATCTGAAACTCAAACACATGGATTCCCTGAACTAGAAACAAAAGAGGATCTGGAAAAAATAAAATCAGAAATAATTTCTCAGATAACAACAGAGATGGTATCCATAGTAAAGATATGAATAGTAACTCTGGAAGAGACACAAATAAATAAAAAGTAGAGGATCTAAGGAACACAATTGAGTCTCAGGATAGGAAGCAAATGGAATCCATAAAAGAGATTCAAACAGATATCCAGAAAAGTGAAAATTCCATTGAAAGTTTATGCAGCAGAATGAGCCAGTGTGAGGACAGAACATCAGTTATAGAAAACCAGATTGCAATTAGTGACCAGAAAAAGAAACAGTAAATTGGAATAGAAGGTCTCTACTCAACCTGAAAAAAGCCATCTATGAAAAACAAAAAGCCAACATCATACTAATCAGTCAAAAACTGAAATCCTTCATGCTAAAACTAGAAAAACAAAAGAATGTAGACTATCTCCACTCCTCTTCAATATAGTTCTGGAAACACTAGCCACAGTAATTAGACAAGAGAAAGAAATAAAACTAATAAAGATAGGAAAGGAAGTAGTTAAACTCATTATTTGCTGATGACATGATACTCTACAAAGAAGACAACAAAAACTCTGCCAGAAGACATCTAGACTTAACTGACAATTCAATAGAGTATCTGCATACATGGTCAACACACAAAAATGAATAGCCTTCATGTACACAAATAAGAGACTCACTGAGAGAGGAACTGGAGAAACAACTCCATTTACAACACCATCCAATAAAATGAATTACAAAACATCAGTCGCACATGAACTAGCACATGGAATCAAAAACCGGGATCTCAGGCCAGGGATTTGGCTCAGTGGTTTCACCACCTGCCTTGCAAGTGGAAGATCCTGATTTTGATCCCTGATACTAAAACAAACAAACAAAAAAATCTCCCTGGGATCTCTTCTTATTAAAAAGCTTCTGCACAGGAAGAGAAACCACCAATAGAGTGAAATGACAACCCACAGTGTGGAAAAAAATTTTACCAGCTGTTCCTCAGCAAAGATCTACTATTTAGAATATATAAAGAATTAAAAAAAATCAGAGCCCCAAATTTAAAGACCCACTCCAAAAATGGGCATCTGAAATGAATAGACATTTCTCAAAGAAGTAAAAACAGCAAATAAACATATAAAAAAAGTTAGTCATTCAAGAGATGCAGATGAAAGCAACACTGAGATTCTACTTCACTCCAGAAAAAATGGCTGCTATCAAGAAATCAACCAATAACAAATACTGGCAAGGTTGTTGGTTAAAAAGGAACCCTTCTCTACTGTTGGTGGGAGTGTAGACTGGTGCAACCACTGCAGAAAACAATATGGAGATACCTCAAAAAACTAGGAGGAGAGGTCCCATTTGATCCAGCTATTCTGCTGCTGGGGATCTTCCCAAAAGAATTAAAAGAATCATAACACAGCAATATATGCACACCCATGTTTATAGCAGCACTATTTGTAATAGCTAAAACATGGAAACAGCCCAACTGTCGATCAACAGGAGACTGGATAAAGAAAATGTGTTTTTTAAAAAATAAAATGGAGTACTACTCAGCCATAAAGAATGAGAAACTAGAGACATTTATATCTAAATGGATGCACATTGAGGCCGTACTCTTAAGTGAAATAAATAAGACACACATGTGTAAATAATGAATAGTTTCTCTGGTGTGAGAAACTGAAAGTGCAAATGAAGATCAAAATATAGAATAGATAAAGTGTAATAGGAAAATAAGGCTCAAAGGGGAAGAGGAAGTGGACAGGGTAGGGGAAGGGAAAAGAATAAATATGAGAAAAGGAAAAAATAGAAACAAATCTTTATAAATAGGGAGGGGTGGAGGAGTTGAAGGGAAGGCAAGATTAATGGGGAAAAAAATAAGAACCAAGATATATCATGTAAAGGTACAAATTTTCAATGATGAGTACTATCATATTATATACCTAAAATGTTCCAATAAATTTAATGAATTAAAAAAAGAAAAAAGAAGTACAAATGGCAAATAAGTACATGAAAAAAGTGTTTACTATAACTAACCATTGAAAAAATGTGAATGACAATAACACTGAAATTTCAGCTTCTGCTGGAAAAAATGGCAGTCAACAAGAAATGAAATAATAAAAAATGCCAGTGTGGCTGTGGCAGAAAGGAACCCTTCTACATTGGTGGTGGGAGTTTAAACTAGTACAGCCATTATTGAAATCATATGGAAATTCCTCAAAAAACTAAAATCAGAAATTTCATTTGACCCAGCCATTCTCCTTCTAGTCATTTTTTCAAAAAGTTAAAGACTGACTATTATAGCAATACATACATACCAATCATTAAAGCAGCACAATTCATAATAGCTAAATCCTGGAAGTGGTCTATATATGCACCAAATGAATAAAGACAAATGGATAAAAAAATGTAGTGTCCATACAATATTGAATGCTACAAAGAAAGACAAATTTGAGTCATTTGAAAAAAATGAAAGTAATTTGAAAATATAATGTTAAGTAAACTAAATCAGACATAGACATAGGCTCTAATACCATAGCATTTCTCTCATATGAGAAATTCACAGTATAAATAAAGAGTAAAATAAAAGACAGAAGGAAACAGGGAGGCAGATCTATTGCAAATGAGAAGGGACAAAGAGATGGAGAGTGCAGGGAGGGAAGCAGGGGAGGGCTACATGGGAAGAATTGAGACGTGTCCTGTACCTGCACCAATTACTCAAAATGAATGTAATCATTATATCAAAAATATGAATTAAAAGTAAATGAAAATGGGGAAATACAGTTTATTTATTTATTTATTTTCATTCATTAAATTTATTGGTACATTTGAGGTATGCAATATGATGACATTGATCATTGGGAATTTGTACCTTTACATGATATATCTTGGTTCTTACTATTTTGCCCATTCCTCTGCCCTCCTTTTAACCCCTTCACCCCTCCCTACTCACAAATTACAAAGACTTTCTGTTTTTCCCTTTTCTCATATTTATTCTTTTCCCTTCTTTCCTTTTCTTAACCATTCCCACTTCCCCTTCCCCTTCCCCTTCCCCTTCAGGCCTCTTTTCCTGATTTCACATTATGTATTATATATTTCCATCCTCATTTAGACATTCAGTTTCTCACACCAGAGAAACTATTCGGTATTTACACATGTGTGTCCTATTTATTTCACTCAAGAGTATGGCCTCAACATGCATTCATTTAGCTATAAATGTCTCTAGTTTCTCATTCTTTATGGCTGACTAGTACTCCATTTTATTAAAAAAACACATTTTCTTTATCTAGTCACCAGTTGATGGACAAGTAGGCTGTTTCCAAGTTTTAGGTATAATAAACTGTGCCACTATGAACATGGATGTGCATATATCGCTGTGGTATGATTCTTTTAATTCTTTTGTGAAGATACCCAGCAGGATAATAGTTGTGTCAAATGGGACCTCTAATCCTAATTTGTTGAGATATCTCCATATTGATTTCCACAGTAGTTGCACCAGTCTGCGCTCCCACCAACAATGGAGAAGTGTTAATTTCTTCCTACAATCCTGCCAGTATTTGTTATTTGTTGATATCTTGATAGCAGCCATTCTTTTTGGAGTAAAGCTGCTTTTACTTCTTTGCCTGAAAAATGTCAGTTCACTTCAGATGCCCATTTTGAATTGGGTCTTTAAATTTGGGGGTCTAATTTTTAAAATCTTTATATATTGAAGGTAGTACTTTGTTCTTTGAGGAAAAGGTGGTAAAAAAATTTTTCCCACATTGTAGGCTGTCTTTTAGTTCTGTTGGTGGTTTCTTTTGCTGTACAGAAGCTTTTTAATAAGATGAGATCCCAGTTGTTGATTATTTGTGCTAGTTCCTGTGATATGGAGGTTTTGTTCATAAAGTATTTTCCTATGTCAATGTCTGCCAGAGTTCTACCTAACCTATCTTCCAGCAAGTTTAGTGTTTCTGTTTTAATACTTAGATCTTTGATCCATTTTGATTTTATTTTACTGCCTGGTGAAAGATATGGGTCTAGTTTTAATCTTTGACTGGTTGAAATCCAGTTTTTCCAGCACTATTTGTTAAAGGGACTATCTTTTCTTCAGTGAGGGTTTTTGGCTCCTCTGTCAAAGATGAGGTGGCTGAGGATATCTTGGATAATTGTCTGCATCTCCCAATCTATTCAACTGATCCTCAGGTCTGTTTCAACCAGTATCATGCAGTTTTTATCACAGTAGCTTTGTAGTATAGTTTCAAGTTGGGAAATGTGATACCCTCTGTCATGTCTTTGTTGCCTAGATTTGCTTTTGGTATTCTAGGTCTCTTCTAGTTCCAAATGAATTTTTGGATTATTTTCCCTAGTTCTGTGAAATATACTGTTGGGATTTCAATCGAGAATGCATTGAATCTGTGCAGCAGTTTCGGAAGTATGGCCATTTTCACTATATTGGTTCTTCCTACCCATGAGCAACGGAGGTCTTTCCATTTTCTGATATCCTTTTCTATCTCATTTTTCAGAGTGTTGTAATTTTCAAGGTAGAGGTCTTTTACTTTCTTCATTAGATTGATTCCTAAGTATTTCATTTTATTGGATGCTATTGTAAATGAAGTTGGTTCTCCAGTTCCTCTCTCAGTGAATTTGTTGTTCATGTACAGGAAGGCTATTGATTTATGTATGTTGACCTGGTTATCTAGCTACTCTACTGAATTGTCAATTAAGTCTAGAAGTCTTTTGGCAGAGTTTTTGTTGTAGTCTTTGTAGGGTATCATGTCACCAGCAAATAATGACAGTTTAACTTCTTCATTTCCTATCTTTATTCTTTTTATTTCTTTCCCTTGTCTAATTGCTGTGGCTAATGTTTCCAGAACTATATTGAACAGCAGTGGGGATAGTAGACGTCCTTGTCATGTTCTTGATTTTAGTGTGAAAGATTTCAGTTTTTGACTGACTAGTATGATGTTGGCTGTTAGTTTTTCATAGAGAGCCTTATTAGGTTGAGTAAAGACCCTCTGTTCCAATTTTCTGTAGTGTTTCTATCAGGAATGGGTGTTGGATTTTGTCAAATGCTTTTTCTGCATCTATTGAGATGATCATGGTTTTTGTCCTTGACTCTGTTAATATAGTGTATTACATTTATTGATTTAAGTATGTTGAACCATTCTTCCATCAATGGGTTGAGTCCCACTTGGCCAGGCTGTATGATTTTCTTGATGATCATCTTCTTTCTGTTTGCCAGTATATTATTTAGGTTTTTTGCATCTATGTTCAACAGGGAGTTTGGCCTCTAGTTCTCTTTTTTGGTTTTGTCTTTCTCTGCTTTTGGGATCAAGATGATGCTTGCTTCCAGGAATGAATTTGGGAGTATTGATTCCCTTTCAATTTTATTAAAGAGTTTGAGAAATAGTGGTATTAACTCTTCCCTAAATTTTTGTAGAATTCAGCAGTGAAGCCATGAGCATCTGGGCTTTTCTTTGTTGGTAATGTTTTAATTTCATTTTCAATTACATTGATTGAAATTGGGAAATTAAGACTTTTTATATCTTCTTCATTCAATTTTGGTAATTCATTTGTGTCTAGGAATCTGGCCATTTCTTCTGTTTTCCAATTTATTGGAGTACAGGTTCTGAAAGTAGGTATTGAAGATCCTCTGGATTTCTGCTGGATCTGTTGTGATTTCACTCTTTTTGTTCCTAATTGCATGGATTTTAGCCTTTTGTTTGCTTTTTTTGGTAACGTTGACTAAAGATTTATAACTTTTATTTATTCTTTCAAAGAACCAACTCTTCGTTTCTTTGAGTTTTTGTATCACTCTGTTACTCTCCATTGCATTGGTTTCTGCTCTGATCTTTGTAATTTCCTCCCATATATGAGCTTTGAGTCTGTTTTGCTCTTATTTTTCTAGCACCTTGAGGTTCAGCATTAGGTTCTTTATTTGAGCTTGCTCTGTTCTCCTAGTATGAAAATTCACTGCTATGAATTTCCTGCATAGAACTGCTTTCATGGTGTCCCATAGATTCCTGTGTGTTGTATTGGCATAATCATTTAATTATAGAAACTAATTTCTTCTTTAATTTCCTCTGTGACCCATTGGTTGTTCAGGAGAGTGTTATTCAATTTCCATTCATTTTTGAAGTACTTGTGGTTTATTTTAATGCTATTGATCTCCAATTAACTGAACTATGGTCTGATAATATACAGGGGATAACTTCAATTCTTTGCATTTATTTAAATATGTTCTATGAGATAGCACATGGTCTATTTTAGAGAGTGACCCATCTGCAGCTGAGAAAAATGTTTATTCTAATTGTGTGGGCTGTAACACCCTGTAGCCATCTCTTAAGTCCGTTGGTTTGAAAGTTTGGTTCAATTCTAATATTTCATTGTTGATTTTTTGTCTAGATGATCTGTCTGTTTGTGAAAGTGGGTAATTGAGGTCCCCCACTACAATTGTATCAATGCTTATCTGGTTTTTCATGCCCATTAATATTTGTTATAGTAGTTGGGTGGACTAGTATCTGGTGCATATATATTTATGGTTGTCTCCTCTTCTTCATGGATTGTTCCCTTTACAAGGATATAGAAACCTTGTTTGTCTGTCTTAATTAGTTTTGGTTTGAAATCTACTTTGTCTGCAAATAAGATAGTTTTTTTCTGGGTTCCTGTTTCATGGAGAATTGTTTTCCATCCTTTTACTTTCAGTCTATGAAGTTATTTTTAATTCAGTGTCTTTCTTCTATACAGCATATTGTTGGATTTTGCTTCTTAACCCATTCTGCCAGTCTATTTCTTTTGATTGGTGAATTGAGGCCATGAATATTGATGGTTATAACTGATATGCATTGACTTATTCTTATCATGATATTTTCCTATTGTTGGCTCTTTTAATTTTTATTTTCCCCCTTTCCATTCAATTTCTTACCTTGCCTGATGGCTTCACTTTTTTGGGCCTCTTGAATTTGTGACCTCATTGTCTCTTTCTAGAATACTGTTTAGAGTTGTTTGGAGCACTGGTTTGGTATTCATGATGTTTCTCAGGTGTTCTTTGTCATGGAAGTGTCTTATTTCCCCATCAATTTTTTTTGTTTGTTTGTTACCAGGGATCAAACTTGGGTCCTTGCGCTTGCACAGCAGTTGATAAAACCACTAAGCTAAATTCCCAGCCCATCTCGATCAAATTTGAAAGATAGTTTTGCAGGATACATCAATCTAGTTTGGAGATTGTTTGCTTTTAGGGCTTGAAATATTTCACTCAGAATCTCCTTGAGTTGAGGTTTTGTGTTGAGAAGTCTGCTGTGATTCTGATGGATTTTCCTTTGTATGTGATTTGTTTCTTTTCTCTAACTGCTTGTAATATTTTGTTCTGCTGTTGGGTTTCTGGGATCTTGACTATTATATGTCTAGATGTAGATTTTTTTATCATAGCTAGTTGGAGTCTTTATGCCTTACTTATGTGTATGTCATATTATGTTCTTCTGCTTGGGAAGCTTTCTGCCATTACTTCTGTGGACTTTTTTTTTTTTTTCCATTTGGAGTATCTCCTGCTTCTTCTTAGACTCCTACCAGTTTTATGTTATTGTTCTTTGTGTCATCTAGTACCTGCTGGATTGATTTCTCATGGTCCCTTACTATTTTTAAGAAATCTCTCTTTTCATGGTCACTAACTGCAATCTTGTCTTCTATATCTGATATTCTATCTTCACACTGGTTCATTCTGAACACTTTCAATGAAGTTTTTAATCTAGATATCTGTTTATAACTGTTCTATGGATTCCATTTCTTTCCTATGCTGAGTCTTCATGTTTTCCATTTCTTTCCTATGCTGGGCATTCATGGCTTCATTCATGCTCCTGAGCTCATCTATTTTTTTGTACATTTCTGTTCTAGAGTCTCTAATCATGTCTTTCATTCTGCTCATCATTGCTGTAGTTATCTGGGAAATTATTTCTGTTTTGAATTTTTCTAGAGCCTCATTCATCTGTTTTGTTATTTCCTGTGCTATCAGTTCAGGGTGTCCAGGTGGTTTATTATCAGATTTTTCCACCTTGTTTCCCCCAGAATTTGCCTTTGGTGAGATGGAAATCTGGATTTACACCTTGTTTAGGTGTCTTCTCATTTTTATTTTCATTGTTGGTGATGTTTTTGGTTTAATTCCTCAGTTGATACTTCAATATTGCTTATCATGACCATCTTTATTGCTTTTATTTAGAACCCTTAGGGAATGATTGATTTTCAGAGGTGTCTTCCAGGTATAGCTGGTCTTTAGGTTTTTATTCTCTAATGACTGTTTGGCAATCTAGTTTTCAGTATACCAGGAAGGACAACTGATTAGGTCAATCATGACATCTTAGCCCAAGTGATACAATCAGTACCAACAATAGCATCAAACATAGTTTAGAAAATGACAATTTGTGGTAGCTATTAATCTGTCACCTTTAACTGTGTGAGCCAGATCAAAGTCTAGGACCAGCCCCAAATATGTTTGTAGTAAATAATTCCTTCAATATAGTAAATTTACCCTTTGGGATGAGGAATTAGAAGGAATTGGGGAGGGAGGGATAGAGAGATATAAGGAGAGAGAATGGTTAGAAATGAGGGTAGAGGACACAGGAAGATCATGTAAGCTTTGGGAAACTGTTGAAGACAAGCGGAAAAGACAGAGCAAAGGAGTAAAGACAAGAACAGAACAAACTAACAGCAATAGGGAAGCTAGAAGCTGTATTCACTTTCCTATAAAAATGATGATAATCCAGAGAAAGAAAGAGAGAGAAAAAAATCTGAAATAGAACAGGAACAGGAACAAGAAGTGAGAGAAATCAAGAACAAGAAGGGAGAGAGAGAGAAAAAGAAAAGAAAAAAATAACAATTTTTTTTTAAAAAAGGGCCTCCTTCAGGGAATGTCTCTGCTGTTACAGTAGACAACATGGGCAACAGTGCGTAGATCTAAGTCAGTTAGTCTCAGCAAGCCAGACATAGTCCACTGAGATTCAGTTTCATTTCTGGTTGCAAGGGCAAACTGGAGCTCCCTGACCTCCTGCAGGATTGAACTCTGCAAGTTTCTACTGTAGGATCGAGCTGCCCTTCCCCTGAAGTGAGTCTGGGTTCCAATTGGAGGAGCCAATCCCACTAACTTGCCAACCACTGAGGTCAGGTGTGCACCTTTATTGCAGAGATTTTCTTCACTTTCTCCGGGGGCTTCAATTTTCATCAAGTAGCCTCAAGAGGCCCTCTTCTGTTCACTTCTGCTCTATCTTCTGGAGCTCATTACTGTGGCCTTTATGGCCCCAGTTGTCTCTGCAGTGTGGACCCAGATCCCAGGGGCAGCTGACCTCTGTGTGGTGATCTGGGGGGTGGCAGGGGTGGTCCTGGGCCTCTGTGTGACACTGCCAGCATGGTTGGGACTAGGGAAATACATTGTAGAGATGGAGGGTGGGAAGGATGAGGGAATTGGAAGAGGAATTAAAAAGAATTAAGATATGTTAAGTACATGTATCTACACTCTAAGATGAAAGTAAACATTATATACTGCAAATATACAAAAAATGAATAACAATAGAATTTTTTTTTAATTTTTCACTTTATCTTAACACTTTCTTCTAGGAACACCTTGTTTAGCAGACCACATTTTCAGAAAACCATGCTTTTTTTCTTTTGGCTATATCTTTGAGGACTTATACCTTTTTATTCTCTAATTGTCTGTCTAAATGTAATAAAATTATTATAGTAGATAATCTTAAAATGTGTTAAGAGCTGAACTCTAAATTGTATATACAACTTTCTTATATGATCTTAACTTGTCTTCAAGAGTTTATTCTGACTTTGTTCTCATACTTAGATTATCATATTATCATTTTAAATATTTTAAAATCACATAAATGTATTATACATATATATGTACCCTTTTTAGTTGAATTACTAAACTTTTCTACCAAATAACTTTCAAATTAACTTTATAAGGTTATTAAATCTTATAACAGGTAAAAGATGAATTTGTTTTAATTGTATTAATCACTAAAAATGCAACACAATATATTCTTAGGTTATAATTTTTATAAGATATTTGAAATACAACTTTATTCTAATTCTAAATGAAAGGGAATGGAAATCATAGTAACAAATAAGATTTCACCACAGCACATCATGTTGTGACTGTAGCAATCTTGTATTCAAAATTTGAGAAGTAAACAACTATGTTTCAATACATTTAAATATGCATGTCCAAAAAGTCAAGGTAATTATTTTCAACTATCAAAATCACTGCAAAGCCTATTCATTTCTTTCAGCATCTCCAGGATGAGGAACACGTTCTCTTCTACTTATCTCAATAATAAAGTGCACATACGCTGAACCACTGACATCACAGGAAAGTTGCTGATAGATGAAACTTCTGATGCAAGGCTCCAGCTTCATTTTCTCACAGGTCTCTGTCATCCATGAAAATGTTTGTCTGAGCAACTGTTAAGTCATACTCAAACTGTGCAGCCAAAACTTGATTCATGACATGATCCAATGGGGCAAGAGCAGGGAGGACAACAGCTTTCAAGTTAGGGTCACCCAGAGAGCATTCTAGCAAGTGAGAGGAAGGGATTTCCAAAGTTGTAGTTACTTTTGGAAGAAATGTCATAGTTCTGAAGATATTCTTTTGGTGGAAGACAACAGCTTTTCCCTTTACTGTCTTGTCTTTCTTATCCACTTTGTAGCCACACAACAAAATGGAGTTGTTTTTATACATTCATACCAGTTCTCTATGCCAGTTAGGCACATTCTTCTAAGTAACTCTTCTGTTGCAGCAAACATTATAATGGCACACTAAGCATGGATGTCAAGGCCATCTCTCCATTTAATACATTTCTCCTGGCCAGTTATATCCCATTTGTTCAACTTAACAGGCCCTTCTCTGCAATATAAAAGGATATACCTCCACTCCCAATGTGGCTATACACTTCTTTCCAAATTTACCCATCAAATGATGTTTTACGAGCATAGAAAAACTATGCTCACTATCACTAACCATGTCAGACTGAGGCCCTGAAGTCACAACTTTCAAATATTCTATTACCAGATGCAAACTTAAAGAACTCAGATGACAATGCAAAATAAAAATAATACAAAAATTAATTAAATTGCAAGAAATTATTTTACATGCAATAGTGAAAATGTAACTCCATATTTCCAATAAAAATGAATAAAAACATAAAAAACTAGCTATCTGATATACATTTCAATAGTAAAGAGGCTTGTATTATTTTCTTGAATTCTGTTCTTTAATTAATATATTGTAATGATTTTCAGGAGCATGATTCTGATTTTACTTCATTTTAAATTCTGTTTTCAGTCTTACAGTGATATTTCCCCAAATTTATTTGAGCTGTATTTGTCACTGCTTTTATCAATTTGATCCCATCTGCTTTCAATCTTCTAAAGACTTCAAAATATCTTTGCTCCTGTTACACATCATCTATATCATCTGTATCCATATCTATCTACATTGTTTATATCTAAATAAATGAGAGTGCATATTTAAATATGCTCTTCAGGGGATATGAAGCAGAAAAGGATTTTGGAACAAGTGGTCTTGATTTACTTTTGACAGTGTTATTGTTTAGATCTAAAGTGTTCTCCAAAATTCTCATATTTGTCGAAAGTGACTAGATCATGGGTACATTATACTCAACAGTAGATTTATCCAGTGAGAAATTCAGTAGTAAATGTTCTATGAGTAGGTGGAGGCTGATTGAAGGTTGGAGGTGGGTCACATCCAGAAAGGCATATCTCCCTCACCAGCTCCACTGTTCTCCCTGCTTCCTGGTTGTGATGGATTGAGCATCTTTTCCTCCACTATGTCCCTCTGCTATCCTGTTCCTGCCTTGGAGCCATTTGACCATGGACTAAAACTGTGGACCAAAATAAACCTCCCCTCTTTTAAATTATAGGTGTCGGATATTTTGTTTCAGCAATGGGAAACTGACCAAGACAAACAATACTTTTACATTTAAAGACACTGAATGATATAAGGTCCTCTAAATGTTTTGTTACCACACTAGCAATGCCTTCCCTTCTTTTAGGAATTGAAAGCCTGTATACTATGCTCCCCAAATTCCTCCCAGGAAGTTACCATATTATATTCTTCTAACAAGAGCACTTGAAAGAAGAGAAGTCACTGTTGCTGCTGAAGCAGCAGGATGGATGCATGTTCTGTAGAAGTGATAGAGATGAGTTTTCAGGAGTACTTCCTTATGCTAACCTAGGCTTTCAGGTGTCAGCTTCCTATGATTCCTATTCTCAATTTTTCCAACACTAACAATGATTTCACTGACCTGTGGTTTACCAGTCATCCAAGTGGTTTTGTAACTGTCCAGTATTTATATTAAATCATTCTCTATTTGAGATATTTTTGTCAATTTCTGCCTTCCTGACCAAACTAATTTGTATAATTTCAGCTGCTTCCCCAAAGTCTTATGATTAATCAGGATTTGAACTCAGATCTGTCTTGGTTTTGACTGTGTGCATATATATATATATATATATATATATATATATATATATATATATGCACTTATATATTAACAGTATAGAAATAGTAAAACATGTTTGCAGTTGTATAAGAGATGAAACTATATAGCTACATGTTATGGTGCTTCATATCACCTTGAACTTCTTTAGGCCAATTTTGAGAAGTCTGGGCAAATTAAAATATATGACCACTAGAGAACAATTGCAGATTGAGTTACTCTTTTTTATTAGTTTTCATAGCCATAGGTTAAAGAGGAGGTGGGAAGAGACTACCAAGAAGAGAAGGCAAAGTTTTATTGTGATTTGCATTGTTATTGATCCAGTTATAGCCACTCAATCTATATTTTATCTATTATTTTTATTTTTTATTTTTTTAATATATATATTTGTTGGCACATTTTAGGTATAAAATACATTTACATTTATCATTGGGTGTTTGTACCAGAACATGATACATCTTAGTTTTTATTTTTTCTCCCATTACCTGTGCACCCTTCACCCCCTCCACCCTTCCCTATTTACACAGAGTTTGATTCCATTTTTTTTCTCATAATTTTTGCTTTCCCTTCTTCCCTTTCCCCTTTCCCTTCCACCATCCCCAAACCCTTGGACCTTTTCTTATTTCAAATTATCAATTATTCATTTTAATCATTTTCATCCTTATTTACACTTTGAATTTCTCACACTAGAGAAACTAGTAAATACCAAATGGGTATTTACACATGTGTGTCCTATTTATTTCACTTAAGAGTATGGCCTCAATATGCATCCATTTAGCTATAAATGTCTCTAGTTTCTCATTCTTTATGGCTGAGTAGTACTCCATTTTATAAAAAAAACTCATCTTTTTTATCCAGTTTCCAGTCAATGGGCACTTGGGCTATTTCCAAGCTTTAGCTATTACAAACCATGCCACTATAAACATAGGTGCACATATATCGCTGTGGTATGATTCTTTTAATTCTTTGGGGAAGATTCCCATCAGGGGAATAGCTAGCTCAAATGGAACCTGTAGTCCTAGTTCTTTGAGGTATCGCCATACTGATTTCCACAGTGGTTGCACCAATCTACATTCCCACCAACAATGGAGAAGGGTTCCTTTCTTTCCACACACCCTGCCAGCATTTGTTATTGGTTGATTTCATGATATTAGCCATTCTTTGTGGGGTGAGGTGTAATATCAGTGTTGTTTTCATCTGCATCCCTCAAATGACCAGTGATGTTGAACATTTTTTCATATATTTATTTGCTGTTTTTACTTCTTTGTCTGAGAAACATCTGTTCATTTCAGATGCCCATTTTTGAATTGGGTCTTTGAATTAGGGAGGTCTGATCTTTTTCAGTTCTTTATATGTTCTTGATAGTAGACCTTTGTCTGAGCTAGAACTGCTAAATATTTCTTCCCATATTGTACGTTGTCTCTTAGCTCTGTTGGTAGTTTCTCTTGCAGTGCAGAAGCTTTTCAATATGATGAGATCCCAGTTGTTGATTCTTTGTGCTAGCTCTCGTGCTACTGAAGATTTGTTCATAAAGTCTTTTCCTATGCCAATGTCATCAAGAGTTCTACCTAACTTATCTTCCAGCAAGTTTAGTGTTTCTGACTTAATATTTAAATCTTTAATCCACTTTGATCTTAGTTTAGTGCGCGGTGATAGATATGGGTCTAGATTTAATCTCTGACAGGTTTAAATCCATTTTTTCCATCACTATTTATTAAATAGGCTATCTTTCCTCCAATGAGGGTTGTTGGCTTCTTTGCCAAAGATGAGGTGACTGAGTATGTCTGGAGTTGTTTTTGCATCTTCTAATCTATTCCACTGATCTTTGGGTCTGTTTCTTTGCCAGTACCATGCTGTTTTTGTCACAGTAGCTTTGTAGTATAGTTTCAGGTTGGGGATTATGATGCCCACAGCCATGTCTCTGTTGCCTAGAATTGCTTTTGCTATTCTAGGTTTCTTCTGTTTCCAAATGAATTTTTTCATCATTTTGTTCTTTGAAGTATATTGTTGGAATTTCAATTGGCATTGCATTGAATCTATATAGTAGTTTTGGAAGTATGGCCATTTTCACTATATTGGTTCCTCCTGTCCAGGAACAAGGGATATCTTTCCATTTTCTTATATCCTCTTCAATCTCCTTCGTCAGAGTGCTGTAGTTTTCAGTGTAGAGGTCTTTTGCTTCCTTTCTAAGGTTGATTCCTAGATATTTCATTTTTTTAGATGCTATTGTAAAAAGAATTATTTCCCGAATTTCTCTCTCAATGGGTCTGCTATTTGCATATAAAAAGGCTATTGTTTTTTGAGTGTTGACCTTGTATCCAGCTACTCTAATGACTCTGTCAATTAGGTCTAGAAGACTTTTGACTGAGTTTTTTGGGTCTTCTATGTAAAGTATCATATCATCAGCAAATAATGACAGTTTCACTTCTTCCTTTCCTATCGTTATTCCTTTTATTTCTTTCTCTTGTCTAACTGCTGTGGCTAATGTTTCCAGAACAATATTGAACAGGAATGGTGATAGTGGGCACCCTTGTATTGTTCCTGATTTTAATGTGAAAGTTTTAAGTTTTTGACCATTTAGTATGATGTTGGCTGTTGGTTTTTCATAGATAGCCTTAATCAGGTTGAGATAAAGACCTCCTATTCCAATTTTCTGTAGTGTTTTTATCAGGAATGGGTGTTGGATTTTGTCAAATGCTTTTTCTGCATCTATTGAGATGATCATGTGGTTTTTGTCCTTGACTCTGTTAATATAGTGTATTACATTTATTGATTTATGGATATTGAACCATCCTTGCATCCCTGGGATAAATCTGACTTAGTCGGGGTGTATGATCTTCTTCTGTACTCTGTTTGTCAGTATCTTGTTGAGGATTTTTGCATCTATGTTCATTAGGGAGATTGGTCTGTTGTTCTCTTTTAGGGCTGGTCTTTCCCTGGTTTTGGAATCCAAGTAACACTTGCTTCCAGGAGTGAATTTGGAAGCCTTGCTTCCCTTTCAATTTCCTTGATGAGTTTAAAGAGTAATGGTGATATTTCTCCTTTAAATATCTTGTAGAATTCAGCAGTGAAGCCATCAGGACCTGGGCTTTTCTTTGTTGGTAAATTTTTTATTACATTTTCAGTTTCACTCATTGTTATTGTGGTGTTTAGAATTTCCATATCTTCTTCATTTAATTTTGGCAATTCATACGTATCTAGGAATCTGTCCTTTTCTTCTGAGTTTTCCATTTTATTAGAGTACAGGTTCTTGAAGTAGTTATTGATGATTCTTTGGATTTCTGCTGGATTTGTTGTGGCTTCACCTGTTTCATTCTTAATTGCATGGATTTGAGTCTTTTCTTTCCTTTTTTTGATAAGGTTGGCTAAAGGTTTATCAATTTTATTTATTCTTTCCAAAAACCAACTCTTTGATTAATTGGTTTTTTTGGTATCATTCTCTTAGTCTCCATTGCACTGATTTCTTCTTGGATCTACATAATTTCCTTTCTTGTATGAGCTTTGGGTTTTTTATGCTTTTCTTTTTCTAGGAGCTTGAGGTTCTGCATTAAGTTATTTAACTGAGTTCTCTCTGTTGTCCTAATATGGGCATTCACTGCTATGAATTTCCCGTGTAGAACTGCTTTCATTGTGTCCTACAGATTCCTGTATGTTGTACTGGCATTATCATTTAGTTGTAGAAACTGTCTAATGTCTTCTTTAATTTCCTCTGTCACCCATTGGTTGTTCAGGAGGGTGTTGTTTAATTTCCATGTGTTTGTGGGTGTTTTGTGGTTTCTTATGTTATTGATCTCCAATTGCATTGCACTATGGTCTGATAATATACAGGGGACAACTTTGATTCTTTTACATTTACTTATATATGTCCTATGAGCTAGCATGTGATCTATTTTGGAGAATGACCCATGTGCAGCTGAAAAGAATTTGTATTCTGATTTTGTGGGGTGGAACAGTCTATAAATATTTATTAAGTCCATTTGTTCAATAGCTTCATTTAGTTCTAGAATTTCATCATTAATTTTTTTCTAGTTGATCTGTCTATTTGTGATAGAGGGGTGTTGAAGTCCCCCAGTACAATTGTATTAGTGCTTATTTGGTTTTTCATGTCCATTAATATTTGTTTTGTATAGTTGGGAGCATTCGTATTTGGTGCATATATATTTAGGACTGTCATCTCTTCCTCTTTGATTGTTCCTTTCATAAGGATGTAGTGACATCTTTGTCTCTCTTAATTAGTTTTGGTTTGGAATCTACTTTGTCTGAAAATAAGATTGCTACACCACTTTTTTCTGGGTTCCTGTCACTTGGAGAAGTCTTTTCCATCCTTTTACTTTCAGTCTATGGATTTCCTTTTGAGTTAGGTGTATTTCTTGTATACAGCATATTGCTGGGTTTTGCTTCTTAATCCATTCTGCCAGTCTATTTCTTTTGATTGGTGAATTGAGGCCATTAACATTGAGAGTTATAATTGACAGATAGTGACTCATCCTTGTCATGATGTTTTACTCTTGTTGGCTCTTTTATTTCTTATTTCCCCCCCTTTCACTTTAGTGCCTTACCGTGCCTTGTCTTTGCTGGGCCTCATGGAGTTGTGACCTTCATTGTCTTTTTCTAGGATATTGCTTAAAATTTTTTGGAGTGCTGGTTTGGTGTTCAAGAAATTTCTCAGGTGTTCTTTGTCATGGAAGTATCTAATTTCCCCATCGATTTTGCAAGATAATTTTGCTACATACAACAGTCTAGGTTGGAAGTTATTTTCTTTTAGGGCTTGAAATACTTCACTCCAGGCTCTGCTTGATTTGAGGGTTTGTGTTGAGAAATCTGCTGTGATTCTGATGGTCTTTCCTTTGTAGGTGATTTGTTTCTTTTCTCTAACTGCCTGTAGAATTTTGTTCTTCTGTTGGGTTTCTGGGATCTTGACTATTATATGTCGAGATGTAGATTTTTTTTGGTCATGGCTGGATGGAGTTCTACATGCCTCACTTATCTGTACATCCAACTCTCTACCTCTGTCTGGGAAGTTATTTACTATTACTTCTGTGAACAGTATTTTTTATGTCAGTTGTACTTTCTCCTTTTTTTTGTGGACTCCTATGAGTCTTATGTTATTCTTCTTTGCATCATCTAGCAGCTGTTGGATTGATTTCTCATGGTCCCTTACTATCTTTAAGAAATCTCTGTTTTCACGGTCCTTAACTGTGATCTTGTCTTCTGTATCTGATATTCTGTCTTGAGATTCTCTTAGTCTGCTCTGCATGCTTTCAATGGAGTTTTTAATCTCCTGAATATCTGTTTGAATCTGTTTCATGGATTCCATTTCTTTCTGATGTTGAGCGATCATGTTTTCCATTTTTTTCTTATACTGGGCATTCATGGCTTCCAGCATGTTTCTGATCTCATCTATTTTCTTGTCTGTTTCTGCTCTAGAGCTTCTAATCATGTCTTTCACTCTGCTCACCATGTCTGTATTTATCTGGGAGATTTTTTCTGTTTTGAATTTTTCTAGAGCCTCGTGCATCTGCTTTGTTACTTCCTGTGCTATCTGTTCTGGGTGTCCAAGTGGTTGCTTATCAGACTTTTCCACCTCATTTCCCCCAGAATTTCCTTTTTGTGGAGTGGAAGCCTGTGTTTGTGCCTTGCTTGAGTGTCTTCTCATTTTTGTTTTTGATACTGTCCTTGGTTTAATTCCTGGGTTGATATTTCAAGATTGCTTAATGTAGGTATCTTTGTTGCTTGTGTTTAAAACCCTTGTGGAATGATTGCTTTTCAGAGGTGTCTTGGCTTGTGTTTGGGTTTTGAGACTCTAATGACTCTGAAGCTATTATATTTTTCTTATACCAGGAAGGAAAACTAATTAGATCAATCACAACATGTTAGCCCAAATGACATAGTCAGCAATACCATAGCATCAAGCACAGCTTAGAAAAATGACAATTTTTGGTACATATTAATCTATCACTTTTAACTATGTGAGTTAAATTAAAACCAAGGACCAACACAACATAAGTTTATAATGAATGAATGAACTCTTCAATATAGCATCTTTCCCCTTTGGGATGGGGAGTTAAAAGGAGTTGGGGAGGGAAGGACAGGTAGAAAGAACAGGTAAGATTAGCGGTGAGTCCAGAAGACAAAGAAAGATCACACAAACTCTAAGAAGTGGTTAAAGGCAAGAGAAAATGGCAGAATAAAAGAACAAAGATGTCAATAGAATCACCTAACAGCAACAGGGAGGCTAGATACCAAATTTACTTTCCTTTAAACCTAATGATAATCAAGAGAAGGAAAAAGAGAAGAAAAGAACAGTAAGGGAGAAATCTGAATTCAGTGCAGAAAGGATCAAATGGGGAGATGAGGAGCAATATGGGACAGTGAGAGAATGAGAGAGAGAAAGAAAAGATAAAATAAAGAAAAGAAAGGAAAGTAAAACTTTGAAGAGTAGAAAAAAAGTAAAAATTAAGAATTAAAAATAAGAAAAAAAAATTTTTTTTCTTTTTTGCAAATAACAATAGAAATTATGGGCCTCCTTCAGGGTATGTCTCTGTTGTCACAGTAGGCAATGTAGGAATCCCTGAGCATATATGAATCAATGAGTCTCAGCAAGCCAGCAGCAGACCAAGTACAGTGGTCTGATGTGCCTTTATTGTAGAGATTCTCTTTACTTTTCTGCTGAGCTTCAGTTTTCTTCAAGGAGCCTAAGTCCTCTTTCTGTTACTAACTTCTGCTCTATCTTGTGGCTCTCAAGACAAGTGTTCTTATAATCTCCTGTGCCTCTGTAGTGTGGGTGGGACCAGGTAGCAGAAAAGCCAGAAGATAGGCGGTGCATGGCGCCGGTGTGTGTGTGTGTGTGTGAGACTGAGCATTGGAGGCACCTGTGCAGCTAAGCCAACCTCATCGTGCCATGGGCATGGCCTGGAATGGCCGCAGGGGCTTCAAGCTGCTTGTCTTGTCTCACTGGGGCCGGTCGTATATTTTATCTATATGTGAGCATTTTTGAAATATTAAATTTTTTTTTTGGTACCAAGGATCAAACTCGGGACCTTGCTCTTTCAAGGCAGGCACCAGAACCACTGAGCTAAATCCCTGGCCCTTGAAATGTTAAATTTTAGTCATTATCAATATTTGTTAGAAGAGACTGATTTATGTTATGTTTCTACTTTGACTAAGGAAGAATAAGCAATAAATCACACTGTTATTACTAATAGTAAAAAATTGTCATCATTTTATGAAAGCTAACAATTAAATTTAGGAACATGTGTATTTGTGCACAATATTTTTGACACTTTAGAAGTTGCCAATTTTATTTTCTTGAACACCATTTCTTCTGCAACTTTATTTTCCTTTCCTGTTTATCAATATGTCTTTAAAATTTATAGAAATGATAGAGAGTAAAAGTTGGATTAACAGCAAAGGGATTGGATTTAATTGCAAAATTATTACTTAAGGTATTGCTTTAAAAACTCATGGCCAGGAAAAATAGGAAGTGTAGAGGAAAAAAATCAAGGTAAGTACTAGTGTTGCCATGGGGAAAGGATTTATATATGACCTTAAAAAGAAATTTAATTTTTGCTTGTTTCTTTTGTGCAGCTTCACTCTTTTTAAATGACCAAATGTTCTATGTTTGACAAAAATAGTAGGTAAAAAGTGATTATTCTAGTATTTACAACAATCTTCAAGATGGATCAGGTAAAAAATCACACAGGTAATTTGATTTATGCCTCAAGCCAGCTAATATAAATTGTGTGTATGTTACATTTAATAAACCATTCAAGTTACAGGTGAATGTAAACATTGTATAGTGCAAACAAGTACTAATGAATTGAATGGGACAAGAAAAGAGCATAAAAGATTAACATCTATTAAAGGCAAAAGAAGAAGAAAATGATGTGCTCCAAAGAAGTGTTCTGAAGAAAAGAATAGAGAAAAATAGGCCACTGCAAGAGCAAGGAGACAGTGGCCATGAGGCCAGTGTCCACTGCCCTTTATATCCTGATGCCATCCTATGCAAAGTTCAGAAGCTGTTCTGTACATGTATCCTGGCCTTGACTGACAAGTCTCCATTATTGGTAGGTCACATCTTATTGCTCTGCAGTTTGCTATGCACTACAATCTTGCCTCATAAGAGCAAAGCATCCTAAGAACTTTGCAGTTCACATCTAACTCCAACTTGCCCCAGGTGCCGAGACATGGAAATATAGAATTTAATATTTACATTGCTGGTTTTTGTCTTGCTTTTGTTCCATTACTTTCTATCCCCCTATTTCTGCTATTTGGAATGGAATGTTTATCCTATGGCATTGCCTATTGGAAGATTTTAATTTTCATCTTTCTTTTTATAAGAATTCACAGGTAAGAGTTTGCCTTGAGTCTCAAAGGAGATGTGGACTTGGGCTTTTTTTTGCAATGCTTTAACTGTTAAGACTTTAGTAACTCTTACAGGTAGACTAAATGCATTTTGCATGATGAGATGCTCCTGAGACTTTTGTGGGTTAGGGAAATAATGTTATAGTTTATATCTAAGATATCCCCACAAAGTCTCATGTGTTTGAAATCTTATTGGATCATGGGTGTATCAAACTCATCAAGGATTCATCCATTGATGAGTTCAGTAGCTGAATGTGTTTTTAGAAAGTCAGGCCTCACTGAAGATAAATCATGATCTGGAAATGTGTAATATTTTCCCTGGGTTTTCCTTTCCTCTCTGCTTTGTGGCTGTCATGGTGATGAGCCCCTTTCTTCCACCTTGCCCTTGTGTCATGCCATTTCTTCTTTGGAACCAACCAAATGAAATAAACCTCTCCTTTAAATCGTGTTTGTCAGGTATTTTGTCCCAGTAATGGGGTATCTGAATAATACATGTGGAAAAGAAGTTAAGAGATATAGAGGCAAAAATGAGAAGCTCCAACATATTTTATTGATGTTACAAAAAGAAAAAATAAGGTATTTTAATTATAATTTTGCATTCAAATTTATAATATGCTTATTTTCTACCATTCTAAAGAAATATGAACTGTTTAATCTGTCTATGTCTAACTACATTAAAGTATGATTTATATTTAAAAATTTATAGTATAACACACTGAAACTATATAAGAATGTTACAAATTTAAACAAAGGCTAAAATTATTTTAAAATATTTTTATGAGCAAATGGATATCATTTAATAAATAATTCTACTGTTTGCTTCAGACAATGAATTATAAACTTGACAAAATATACTAACTCAATCCCCAGAACTATTTTATATGATGTCTTTTCTGAACTAATAATTATTTTTATTAACAAAGAGAAAGCAAGAATGTTAAATACATTTTTGATACAAAGGGCCTTTGTAACTTATTGACACAGCTTATTCAATGAACAACTATCACAATTTCCCTTTTTATATAATCAGTAAATATTTTTTTAAATTAAATTAATTAAAATAACTGTGAATTTCTAGTATAACTAAACTGTTCAAGTAGTGGCTGGAATACTAATGCCAGATTAAGGAAAACAAGAGATATACTAATTTCACATCAATATGTAATTGAATACAAGTAATATAAGTACAAATGTTTTGAAAACTGATTATTCATGGGAAATATTCTTTCTAGTATGCAGAATGTTTAGAATATATCAACCTCTATAATAGGAAACACCACAGATTCTAAATCATATAATTAAAAGAAGCTGGAATATCATTCAGTCCAATCCAGAAAATAACTACTATCTCCAAAATACCTGAAAAGTTCTCATTTGTCTGGTTTTTTTCTTTTTAAACCAGTGATGGTTAACATGTTAAGACTGTCACATGAGTTTTAACTTTGAATGATGTGTCTTCTTCCTCATTATTAAGCCATTAGAGCAAACCAGTTCTAATTTAAAGAAGTGCACATTTCCAGGAGTCAAGGTTTCAGTCCTCACACCACCACTGTCCATCATCTCTGAGCCTCAATCCAGAGAAGAAAGTAGACTAGGTGAAGATGGCTAGTTTAAGATCAGTGGGGCTTGACAAATTTCACCTCACTGTATCTCAGACTTCAGGAGTGGAAATCCATGGTAAGCCCTAGGGAAGAGAAAGTTCTACAAAGACATATCTATTTCTACTTTTATGAAGTTCTTTTAAGTCCAAAGGCTATCTCCCTTGTTCTTTAAGTTATCTTCACAAGGTGCCAGAAAATGGGCATCAATATTCCCATTTTACTGATAAGGAACTTGCGTCTCAGAGGAGTTAAGTGACACACAAAAGAATAAGAGATGGGACTAAGAGCCATTTTTTGTTTCCAGGTTCAGCCTTCTTCCCATTATAAAAGAATTATGTGCTGTATATTAAGATCTTGATGTATCAAGAAAGACTACATTGAAAAAATAAAGTATATTTCAAAATTATTTATAATATTTCAAAATAATATTTTAGGTGAACTAGGATAAAATAATATACTTCACTAAAACACATATTCGGGTTTATATATTAACTTCACTTAGCAGGTATAAGACAATATATCCCCCATGAATCATAAATCTATTGAAGTCATTTAAAAAAACACAGATATGTTCATGACATTACATGGCTTAAACTCTATAGCCATTGTCTAATGAATATAATTCAAATTTTTTAACATGGGTGTCAACTATCTCTCAGCCACATTTCCACTTATATGTTTGCTATAGTAATATCAAGTATCTCATACCTTTTTAAAATTTGAATACTGGTGGTGTATACTTCTGATCATTCTGGTTGGAATGATCTCCTTAGACATCTCTCCACAGCCTCTATTCCTATTGATCCCCCATTCATGTTCCTGTCCTCTTTTTAATTTAAAACTGCTCAAATGTCATCTTAACTTGGAGACATTCCCTGACCGTGTAGACACAATTTCTCAAACTTCTTTTCTCTAATGGTACCATACTTTTACTTTAACCTTTAGCTCATTGATTGAAATTATGTCTTTACCCATTTGAATTTCCACTAGACAATAGTAATTTGAAAGTGGAGTATATTCTCAGTTCCTGTCACTGCATAAATGCTTAAGTTAATTAATTAAAATAACACATTTGTGCACATTAACCAGTTATTTTATACGATTATAGCTTTAAAAGTTTGACTGTCTTTCACTTATTCTATTCTTCCTGCAACTTTATGCCATACATAGAGCTACAGAGAAGTGACAAACTACCTTGGATCTCTCTCAGCAAAGGTATAGAAAAATTCTGGAGATCTTTCCATGGAAGGAAATTGTTGACTCTACTATTGTGGACACTTAGGAGATGAAAGATATTAAGGAAAGCATCCAGTGACTAGATTCCTTCTACAGAGGGAGTCAAGTTGGGAAAGGAGTAAAAGATTGTGGGGAGATATGAAATGTCAGCATATAATACTGAAAAGTGTAGGAAAAAGTTTTGGTCAATATGATTTCAGCATTGCTTATGTGGAGAAGCCAAGATTTCTCATGAAAATCCTGTTAACAAGGAAGCAGGTATATGTATAGAAAAAATATCCAAAAGCATGTTAATATTTCAAGATACTCTTCACAATTTATACAATCCTATTTACCTAGATTTTGTACCTCCAAGAAACTCTTTAAAGCTTATTCATTTTCCTGAATTGACTTCTCTGTAGGGACTTCCAGAGACCATTGACAGGCAGATTAAATGAAATCATTGGTAAGAAAGCCTCAAGCTCAATGTTTGACATGTAGTTTGCTCAAAATAGATGGTAGCTGAACCTAAGACACAGTAAATTAGCAAACTGATTCTCTGGTTTACAAATCAGCCTAGAGAGAACTGAGCATGACTTGAATGATGCAAACTGCAAGGCTGTGGAACACAAAGAGATATGAGGTGATGGCTTTCAACAGGAGAGCCTGGCATCTCAGCCCAGCAGCACAGACTGCCCTACTGTGGCAGTGCAGAATATCATGTCAGGGAAAGAATTAAACTCACCTGTGTGCACTTCCTTGTACTTATTTATTTTATTAAGCTTATTGTTACATTTTAGTTATACAATACAGTTACATTCATCGTTGGTATCTTGTACCTTAACATGATGTATCTTGGTTTTTATTTTTGCCCATTTCCCTGCCCTCCATTCACCCCCTCCACCCTTCCCTATTTACAAACACTTTGTTTCCATTGTTTCCTTTTCTCATATTTTTTCTTTTCCCTTCTTTCCTTTCCCCATGCTTTCCACTTCCCCTACTCCTTTAGACCTTTTCTTCCTATTTCACATTATCAATTATAGCATTTGAATATTATTTACACTTTTAGTTTTTCACACCAGAGAAACTATTTGGTATTTACACATGTGTGTCCTATTTATTTCACTTAAGAGTGTGACCTCAATGTGCATCCATTTAGCTATAAATGTCTCTAGTTTCTCATTCTTTATGGCTGAGTAGTACGTCATTTTACAGAAAAATCACATCTTTGTTATCTAGTCTGCAGTTGATGGGCATTTGGGCTGTTTCTAAGTTTTAGCTACTACAAATTGTACCACCCTAAACATGGGTGCACATATATCACTGTAGTATGATTCTTTTAAATCTTTTGGGAAGATACCCGGCAGATAGATAGCTGGTTCAAATGAAACCTCTAATTCTAGTTTTTTGAGTTATCTCCACATTGATTTCCACAGTGGTTGAACCAGTCTGCACTCCCACCAACAATGGAGAAGGGTTCCTTTCTGCCCACAGCCCCACCAACATTTGTTATTGGTTGATTTCTTGAGAGCAGTCATTCTTTCTGGGGTGAGGTAGAATCTCAGTGTTGTTGTCATCTGCATCTCTCCAATGACCAGTGATGTTGAACATTTTTTTCATATATTTATTTGCTGCTTTCACTTGTTTGCCTGAGAAATGTCTGTTCATTTCAGATGCCCAGTTTTGAATTGGGTCTTTATATTTGGGGGGTCTGATTATTTTGAGTTCTTTATATATTCTAGACAGTAGACCTTTGAGGAACAGCTGGTAAAAATTTTTTTCCCACATTGTAGATTGTCTCTTAACTCCTTTGGCAATTTATCCTGCAGTGCAGAACATTTTAATAAGATGAGATCCCAGTTGTTGATTCTTTGTGTAAGTTCCCGTGCTACTGAGGATTTGTTCATAAAGTCTTTTCCTATGTTAATGTCTTCAAGAGCACTACCTAACTTATCTTCCAGAAAGTTTAGTATTTCTGTTTTAATATTTAGATCTTTAATCCACTTCAATTTTAGTTTAGTGCTTGGTAATGAAAGATAGGGGTCTAGTTTTAATCTTTGGCAGGTTGAAATCCAGTTTTTCCAGCACCATTTATTGAAGAGGCTATCTTTTCTCCAGTGAAGATGGTTGGCTCCTTTGTCAAAGAAGAGGTAGCTGAGTATGTCTAGAGTTGTTTCTGTATCTTCTAATCTATTTCACTGGTCCCCAGGTCTGTTTCTTTGCCAGTACCATGCTGTTTTTATCACAGTGGCTTTGTAGTATAGTTTCAAGTTGAGGATTGTGGTACCCCCTGTCATGTCTCTGTTGCCTAGAATTGCTTTTGCTATTCTAGGTCTCTTCTGGTTCCAAATGAATTTTTGGATTGTTTTCTCTAGTTCTGTGAAATATACTCTTGGGATTTCAATCAGGATTGCATTGAATCTGTGTAGCAGTTTTGGAAATATGGCCATTTTCACTACGTTGGTTCTTCCTACCCAGGAGAAAACGATGTCCTTCCATTTTCTTACATCCTCTTCAATCTCTTTTTTCTAAATGCTATAGTTTTTAGTGTAGAGGTCTTTTGTCTCCTTCATTAGATTGATTCCTAGATATTTCTTTTTTTTTGGATGCTATTGTGAAAGGAATTGTTTCCCTAATTTCTCTCTCAGTGAGTCTGTTATTTGTGTACAAGAAGGCTATTGTTTTTTGAGCGTTGACCTTGTATCCAGCTACTCTACTGAATCTGTCAATTAAGTCTAGAAGTATTTTGGGTCTTCTATGTATAGTATTATATAGTCAGCAAATAATGACGGTTTAACTTCTTTTCCTATCTTTATTCCTTTTATTTCTTTTTCTTTTCTAACTGCTGTGACTAATGTTTCCAGAACTATACTGAACAGGAATGTAGTGGGCATCCTCGTCTTTTTCCTGATTTTAACATGAAAATTTTCAATTTTTGACCATTTAGTATGATGTTGGCTGTTGGTTTTTCATAGATAGCCTTAATCAGATTGAGATAAAGACCATCTATTCCAATTTTCTGTAGGATTTTTACCGTGAATGCATGTTGGATTTTGTTGAATGCTTTTCCTGCATCTATTGAGATGATCATATGGTTTTTGTCCTTGACTCTGTTAATATAGTGTATTACATTTATTGATTTATGTATGTTGAACTCTCCTTGCATCCCTGGGATAAATCCAACTTGGTCAGGGTTTATCATCTTCTTGATGACCCTCTGTATTCTGTTTGTCAGTATCGTATTGAGGATTTTTGCATGTATGTTCATTAGGGAGATTGGCCTGTAGTTCTCTTCTTTGGTTGGGTCTCTCCCTGGTTTTGGAATCAAAGTAACTCTTGCTTCCAGGGATGAATTTGGAAGTATTGCTTCCCTTTCAATTTCACTGAAGAATTTAAAGAGTAGTGGCAATAGATCTTCTCTAAATGTTATGTAGAATTTAGCAGTGAAGCCATCAGGATACAGACTTTTCTTTGTTGGTAAAGTTTTAATTACATTTTCCATTATACTGATTGTAATTGGGGTGTTTAGACTTTTTATATCTCTTTTCATTCAACTTTGGTAATTCATATGTATCTAGGACTCTGTCCATTTCTTCAGTGTTTTCTATTTTATTAGAATATAGGTTCTAGAACTAGGTATTGATGATCCTCTGGAGTTCTGCTGGATCTGTTGTGACTTCACTTTTTTCATTCCTAATTGCATGGATTTAAGCCTTTTCTTTCCTTTTTTTGATAAGGTTGGCTAAGGGTTTGTCAATGTTGTTTATTGTTTGAAGAACCAATTCTTGACTTCATGGATTTTTTGCATCATTCTCTTAGTCTCCATTGCATTGACTTGTGCTCTGATCTTTATAATTTCCTCCCTGTATGATCTTTGGGTTTGTCTTGCTCTTTTTTTTCTAGGAACTTAAGCTTCAGCATTAGGTTGTTTATTTGAACTTGCCCTGTTTTCCTAATGTGAGCTGCTATGAATTTCCCTCATAGAACTGCTTTCATTGTGTCCCATAGATTTTTGGGTGCTGTATTGGCATTATCATTTAATGGTAGAAACTGTCTAATTTCTACTTTAAATATCTCTGTGACTCATTGGTTGTTCAGGAGGCTGTTATTCGATTTCCATATATTTGTGCAGTTCTTGGGGTTGCTATTGATCTCCACTTTTATTGCACTATGGTCTGATGATATACAGGGGATAATTTCAATTCCTTTTCATTTACTTAAACATGTTCTATGAGCTAGCATGTGGTCTATTTTGGAGAATGGCCTGTATGCAGCTGAAAAGAATGTATATTCTGATTTTGTGGCATGGAACACCCTGTAGACATCCATTAAGTCCATTTCTTCAAAAGCTTGGTTCAGTTCTACTATTTTGTTGTTGTTTTTTGTTTAGATTATGTGTCTATTTTTGACAGTGGGGTATTGAGGTCCCCCACTACAATTGTATTAGTGCTTATTTGGTTTTTCATGTCCATTAATATTTGTTTTGTATAGTTGGGGGCATTCTTATTTGTTGCATATATATTTATGATTGTCATCTCTTCCTTTTGGACTGTTCCCTTTAGAAGGATGTAGTGGCCTTCTTTGTCTCTCTTAATTAGTTTTGCTTTGAAATCTACTTTGTCTACAAAGAAGACAGCTACCCCTGCTTTTTTCTGGCTCCTGTTGCATGGAGAACTGTTTTCCATCCTTTTACTTTCAGTCTTTTAGTTCTTTATGAACTAAGTGGTTTTCTTGTATACAGCATATTGTTGGATTTTGCTTCTTAATCTATTCTGTCAGTCTATTTCTTTTGATTGGTGAGTTGAGGCCATTAACATAGATGGTTATAACTGATATGTGTTGGCTTATCCTTGTCATGTTATTTCCCTGTTGTTGGCTCTTTCATTTTTTACTTTCCCCCCCTCTCCCTTTAATTTCTCCCATTGCCTGGTAGATTTGCTCTCTTGAGCCTTATAGAATTGTGACTTTCATTGTCTTTTTCCAGGATATTGTTTATAATTGTTTGGAGTAGTGGTTTTGTATTCATGAAATTTCTCAGGTGTTCTTTGTCACGGAAGTATCTTATTTCCCTATTAATTTTGAAAGATAGCTTTTCAGGATACATGAGTCTAGATTGGAGGTTGTGTTCTTTTATAGCTTAAAATACATTGCTCCAGGCTCTCCTGGAGTTGAGGGTTTGTTTGGAAAAGTCTGCTGTGATTCTGATGGGCTTCCCTTTGTATGTGATTTGTTTATTTTCTTTAACTGCTTGTAGTATATTTTTCTTTTGTAGATTTCAGGAATCTTGATTATTATATGTCTATGTGTAGATTTTTTTGATCATGGCTAATTGGAGTCCTATATGCCTCACTCATCTGTATGTCAAATTCTTTCACTCTGGAAAATTTTCTGTCATTAATTCTATGAACAGTTATTTTATGTCATTTGTACTTTCTCCTGATTTTTCATGGATTCCTATCAGTCCTATATTATTCTTCTTTGCATCATCTAGGGGATGCTGGATCAATTTCTCATGGTCCCTTACTATTTTTAAGAATCTCTTTTCATGGTTACTGACTGCAACCCTGTCTTCTATATCTAATATTGTGTCTTCACAATCACTCATTCTGCTGTGAATGCTTTCAATGGAGCTTTTAATCTCCTGGATATCTGAATATGTTTCATGGATTCCATTTCTTTCCTATGTTGGGCATTCATGGTTTCCATTTCTTTCCTATGCTGGGCATTCATGGTTTCCACCATGGTCCTGCGCTCATCTATTTTTTTTATCTATTTGTGTTCTAAAGTCTCTAATCATGTCTTTCATTCTGCTCATCATCTCTGTGGTTATCTGGGAAATTATTTCTCTTTTGAATTTTTCTAGAGCTTCATTCATCTGTTTTGTTACTTCCTGTGCTGTCAGTTCAGGGTGTCCAGGTGATTGATTATCAGATTTTTCCACCTCATTTCCCCCAGAATTTGCCTTTGGTGAGCTGGTAGCTTGATTTTGTGCCTTGCTTAGGTGTCTTCTCATTTCTATTTTTGTTTTTGGTAATGTTTTTGGTTCAGTTCCTGGGTAGATTCTTCAATATTGCTTATTGTAAGTATCTTTGTTGCTTGTATTTAGAACCTTTATGGAATGATTGTTTCTCATAAGTGTCTTTCAGCTATATCTGGCCCTTAGGTATTTAGTCTCTAATGACTCTCAGGCAATCTTGTTTTCAGAATACCAGGAGGGACAACTGATTAGATCAATCGCCATACCTTAGCCCAAGTGATACAATCAGTACCAACAATAGCATCAAACACAGTTTAGAAAATGACAATTTGTGGTAGTTATTAAACTATCACATTTAAACATGTGAATGAAATCAAAATCGAGGACCAGCCCAACATATGTCTACAGTGAATAAACTCTTCAATATAGCAACTTTACCCTTCAGGTGAGGACTTTGAAGAAGTTGGGGAGGGAGGGATAGATAGGTAGGATAGAGAAACATTAGAAGTGAGGCCAGAGAGCACAGGAAGATCATGCAAACTCTAGGAAGCTGTTGAAGAGAAGACAGAATGAAAGGAAAAACTCAAGAACAGAACAAGCTAACAGCAACAGGGAAGCTAGCAACTGTATTCACTTTCCTTTAAAACTAATGACAATTGGGCTGGGGATTTAGCTCAGTGATTTTGCTGCCTTCTTTGCAAACACAAGGACCCAAGTTTGATCTCTGGTACCAAAACAAAACAACAACAACAACAACAACAACAACAACAACAAAACTAATGACAATTGAGAGAAGGAAAAAAGAAAGAAAAGAAAAAAGAAAAAAAGAAATTCCAATTAGGACAAGAAAAGGAATAAAAAGGAACAGAAATGGAGAACAAGATTTAAGGGAGAAAGTGAGAAAGAAAAAGAGAAGAAAAAAGAAAAGGAGAGAAAAAAGGAAAAATTTTGAAAAAATAGAAAAATAGATGAAAAATTACTAAAAGTAAGAGAAAAAATTACTTTGAAAATAAAAAATAAAAATAAAGGGCCTCCTTCAATGTATTTCTCTGCTGTGACAATAGACAAGTGTGGGCAGGAGTGTATAGATCTAAGTCAATTAGTCTCAGCAAGCCAGAAGCTTTCCCCTGAAGTTCAGGCTGATTTCTGCCTGCAGGGCCCAAGTTGAGATCTCTGACCTTCTGCTCAGTTGAACTCTGCAAGTTTCGACTGAGGTTCCAGCTGCCCTTCCCCTGAAGATAGTCCAG
Organism: Heterocephalus glaber; assembly: GCF_053883595.1. Lineage (NCBI taxonomy): Eukaryota > Metazoa > Chordata > Mammalia > Rodentia > Bathyergidae > Heterocephalus > Heterocephalus glaber. Next base: position 39,995,888 of record NW_028258320.1, on the reverse strand, counting down.
ATTCTGAGAGGAGGCAGTGATTCCTCCAACTTACCAAATACAGTGGTCTGGTGTGCCTTTATTACAGAGATTCTGTTCACTTTTCCAGTGGGCTTCAATTTTCATCTAGAAGCCTCAGAGAGTACCTCTTTCTCTTGTGCACTTCTGCTTTATGTTCTGGAGCTCAGATCAATGTCCTTTCTGATTCACTGCCCCTCTGCGGTGTGGATCCAAGTGGTGGCATGTCCCAGAGGCCAGAGGCATGGGGGTGGGGGGCAGCTTCATTGACATGCACTGAAGGGGCAGAACCATCTCCTTTTTTCTTGTAATAAGACCTCTCAAGAAGTTTCTGAAATACTGAGAACAAAACTATTTCCCTGCCCTTTACTTTTATTTGATGATAATCCCTTTCTTGTGCACAAGTGAAATTGGGATCATGTTCCATGAAGGAGGAAATTTGGGGCAATGAAAGCAGAGTTAAAGAATAAAACACTGAAATCATAGAATCTGAAAAGTGTTGAGAGGAAGAACTGCCAAATCTAACCCTAAAACTGTCCTGTTTTTAATGACATGTGCAAGACTTAAGCAAGTAGATGGGTCATTCATATGTGGACTGCTCTAGGTATTTGGTGTTATCAAATGCTTTTGTGCTGCCATATCTCCATTTTTAGTAATTGTAGAAGATTTTAAAGTATTATTAAACACATATCAGATTTACATTAGAAAGCTTAAGAAACAGGGAATACTACACTGTATTATTTATAAGTATACTGAATACTTCCAAGTTCACCAGCCTGCTGGAGGTACCATCTTGTTTGACTTCCATAAGAAATTATTCAAACTTTCAATTTAAATAAAAAGTTCAACTTTTAATATTTCTACATGTTCTTGAGAGGGCCTAACACTGGATCAAAGTTGCTTGTAACTTCCTAACCAATAACTTTCCATTATCACTTTATCGTAGATATTGTCTGCTCCAGCATTGTCTTGCCCCTTCTTTACTAAATGTAAATGAAAGGGCTTTATGGTTAATTATGCAAAGCAGTGATGAGCTAACTTAATGTTAATGTGATGATGAGAGATTGTATTGAAGATTTGAGGGCAATGGAAAGCATTTCTTCCCTAACCCAGAAACAACTAAAACATTAAACACCAGTCATTCCTGTTCTAAAAGTTTCTTTCCTCTTCATTGTAATTAAACTGCTATTTTCTTAGCACTTGTTTGTTGTTTTGTTTCTGGAAACTACTGCTTTCCTTTGTCCTCTGTTTCTTGAATTTTTGGATTCCAACTTTTTACGTATTTCTTCAGCTTTCTACACCTGAATATATATAGAGAGATGCAGATAGAGAGAGAGTTGATGCACAGTATCACTTTTTTTATCTTCTCTTTATATTTATTATCTATTTTTCTATATAATAGAATATCAACAGTGGGTTTTCCCTTTATATAAAAGTGCTATGTGGGCCGGGGATTTACCTCAGTGGTGCCACCACCTGCCTCGAAAGTGCAATGTCCTGAGTTTGATCCCCTGTACCAAAAAAAAAAAAAAAAAAAAAAGTGGTTAAAAGTGCTAGGAGGAATTTCAATAGTCACAACAGTAGTTGCCAGGTCATCTGAATGAGACATGCTAAGGTTGTAGGTGACCGCAAGAGAGAATTAAAGAGCAGAGAAAGGTGATATGTAACTCTTGACTACACGGGCACTGAGCATTGCTTAGGAAAATCCCTGGAAAGCTTGGCCTGTGCACACTGGTATTTAGGAATGTATTTAGGAATCTGATCTATGGCTAAAAAGTATAAAGGAAGTAGTATAAGTGAAGCTGTTCATGGCAAGAGAGCAAAGACAACTTGTTCTAGAATCTCCCAAATAAGCACAATGACCCCATGAAAGGGAGTATTGTGGGGTTCACTGCTGGATGCCGGGACTGAGGAGAGAGTCATGCACAGCTAGAGGTAGCAGAGGTGGTAAAGGTGGCATCTCCCATGACAAAAGAGTAGCAAGTGAAAAATCCATAGTAATGATGGTTTCTAAAGACCCTATGTAAGTGTCCAAGGAGAGAGAGAAAGAGAGAGAGAGAGAGAGGATACTTTTAGTGGCCACGCATATTAGGACAGCCATACCAGTCAAGTAAAAACCTGAATGCCTTGACAATTAACTAGAGATAGCCTAGAAAAGAAAAAAGAAAAAAAAAAAAGAGCAAAGCTCAGAAATTGACCAATCTCTCCTTTTTCAGTGAACATCTCCAAGCCTAAATCAGTCGCAAGATGAAAGATAATTGAGGAAGAAGGTCAGATTTATATAGAATAAGGCTCTCCCATTAGTCTGGGTTAAACTGGGCATTTCATGTCTGGATTATTAACTTTTGGGTGAGAATGATGGCTGAATCTACTTTATGCTTTGAGATTTCATCCAGAGGCAAGAAAACCAATGACAAAACTTGTTGGAAGGCAGTGGGATAGAAAAACAGGAAAACCTAATTTATATTTTCATCCCCACTGAGTACAGATCATTCAGCAAAGCAGTTTTTCTCTCTCTCCCTGCCAATCCCCTTGAGCACATGCACATACACACACATGCAGACACACATGCACACAAAAACATACAAACACACAATACACAGAGGATCTTATTATGTTTCTGTCCAAGGCAGTTGAGCTTTGTTTTAGTTTCTTTATTTTATATATGCATGGGGCTTTCTCTTTTCTCACCCAAACTCCATATACAAGGTGAGATCAAATATATGGTCGATGTTTAAATTTAAAAAACTATTTTTCAGTAAAAGACATATTGCCATTAATCTCCCACAAAATATGCCCCCTCACTTTGAGCACACTTATCCCATTGTTCTTGCCACTTTCTGAAGGAGCTCAGAAGTCTTCTTCCTCCACAGTGGTATTCTTTCCTTCCTCTCTCCATCCTTTTGTTCTCCAATGTCTACTGAGTACTGTATATGTAGACATGGATGTGAACGGTGTATTCCTGCAAACATTTCTTCATGATGACCCTTGATCTAAATCTTTATAAAACTCTGATATATGTTCTGATCATGATGCAGCCCTCAGAGTGCATCTGCCTGGAAATCTGGGACTCTATAAATGATATGAACACGGTGCTTACTGTGGACAGATACTCAGCACCTACTCATGAATTTATGCCCACCCCCTTTCTCTTACAGTGCATACGAAATCTCAGGGGTCAGCAGAAACTTTCTAAGATATAGTCCAGGAAAAACATGATATTGCTTAAATGGGACACACATATGTAAATACCAAATAGTTTATCTGGTGTGAGAAACTGAAAGTGTAAATAAGGATCAAAATGTATAATAGATAATGTGAAATAGGAAGAAAAGGTCCAAAGGGGAAGCAGAAGTGGGAGGGGTAGGGGAAAGGAAAGAAGTGAAAGGAGTAAATATGAGAAAAGGGAAAAATGGAAACAAAGTCTTTGTAAATAGGGAGGGGTGGAGGGGTTGAAGGGAGAGCAGAGAAATGGGGAAAAAATAAAAACCAAGATATATCAAATTCCCAATAATGAATGTCAGCATATTGTATAACTAAAATGTACCAATAAAATTAATGAATTAAAAAAGCTTTTCTATATTAAACTAAAAAAAATCATGATGTTGCTATTTTCTTCACTGTGTTCTTAAAAATTGTGCCAAATATCATGGTTTCTACTTCCAAAAATTTATGGACTATAAGTCCTCACATATGACTTAGCTGGTTATCATCTGCCTCTAAGCCAGAAAACATTCTGAGACTGCTTAGAACAGAGTCATCATCTTTCTTATTATCTTATATTTCCTGTAATGGCCAGCTTCCTTCCTGGCATATTTTTTTCAATTAGCCCTTGGCACATCTCTCAGTTAACACCACCCTCCAAGTCTCATTCTTCTTTCTAGTGCACTGTTGTATTTCAGCTTTTAGAATATTCAGGTCATTGTGTAATTGACTGTAGCATATGCATGTATCCATTTTAATAGGCAATGTCTTCCTGTATTATGACTGAAGAAGCTCATTCAGAGCAAATATTTGCTTTAAAACAAAGGTTGCAAATAGGCAGGCATAAACCAGAGACATCTTTTGTTTCACCCACACAGTAATTACATATGGTTTTCAAAATTCTTAATGCTTTAGAATACTGTTCACTCTCTAATTCACCTCATTTCCATCATTCCTTACTCTGTTTCATTAATTTATATTAACTGCCTGTCTTCTGTAGACATTTGAATTTTTAATTCTAGATTAAACTCTTCATTGACAAACATGTCTGTGCTAAACATAATAATCCCACCCCAAAAGATGTCCATGTTCTAATTCCCGGAACTTGCAAACATGTTGCCTTGTCTAGTATAAGGCTTTTTACAAATGTAATCATCTGAAAGACATTGAGATGGAAAGGTTATTCTAGATTACCCAGAAAGCTCAATGTAAGGCCCTTATAAGAATGAAACAAGCAGGTTTAAGTAAGAAAAAAAATGTAACAAAAATAGAGTGAAGTGAAGTACTTCAAAGAGGGAGAAAGGGGCCACAGTCTGGGAGTGCAGGTAATTTGGAGATAATGGAAAAGACTAGGAAATAGATTTCCATTAGAACCTTCGGAAAGAGTACAGGATTGTCAATAATAGGAAATAAATACATTATCTAGTAGATAAAAATCAACTATCTCATCTTCTTTTATATCAATATTTTCCCACTTGATCATAGTGGCCATATTGATGTAGCTTTAGCAATAAAATAACCAATTCAGTGGAGTGAGACTCAGTAGTCAGGAGTGTGCTTTTTTTTTTTCTAAAAACATATGACAACAAGCTTTTCCTTTCATCTACTGAAGAAACAGTAACTTATAAAGTTCAACAAAGTAATGCCTTCCACATTATTTAGATTGTACTTTCAGCACTCTTTCACCTAGTTATTAGAAATGGGCTAATACAAATGTTTTTTCATCTTTTATGTAAGATTTTTGATAACCACTACCTAATTGTTTTCTTGAATACCCACTTATATTTCATTTCATTTATATTTTCTACCTTGTTATTTTCCATTTTCCATTTGTTATTTCTTGCTCACCTATCCCTCAGTGTTAGCAACAAGGATTCTCTGTTGGTTGCATGCTCCTTGCTTTACTCTCCTCGGTTTATGAGGACTAAAGAAGTCTGGATTTTAGTGACTGAGTCAAGGTCTCAGAAAAAGCCCCTATAGGCCATTTTGAAAAGCTCCTTTGCATATTAGTAATGACAGCAATCACACTAAATAAAGGAGATATGTTGACAGGTTTTATGTTTCACATCCTCAATGCTACTTAAGAAGGTATCTTTGCATTGATTAGTTCTTCATTTCATTCAACTGCCAGCTGTGAAATGTAATTTGATTTGGCATATGATGGCAAAGCCACGAGACAACAAAGAAAAGTACAGTTTGGATTTTCTTCCACATTTGCAGATCAACAACTCTGGGTCTGGATTTCAAGGGAGACTGATAACAGATGCTGTCCCTGGAGAATCTCCAAGTCACCCAGGTATAATGGGTAAAAAAGAGACATGAAATAGGAGTGTAGGATTAGGCATGTGTTGGTGTGACTCCTGTTGTTTTTGGCTGCTAAAGAGTTTAATTTGAAGCAGTCAACAGGAGGAGATAAGAACTGGGTCATTTCTCCTGATCAGGTATTTAAAGCATGCAGGAAGCAGCATGCATGAATTCAAATGAACATTTTTCATTTCATTTCACTTTGAGAAAAACATATCAAATTATTTTAGATACTTATTTAGCACAGACTCCTGCAATCACCAACTTTCTTCTTTGTTTCACATAATGAAGACTTAGTAGGATCAAACAATGAAAAGCCGTAGGGCAAGGATCCCAAACCAGATGACTCAACCAAGTTACACCTGGCATATTTTATTTTGACTAGCCTGGTATTTAAAAAAAACATGATTGCCTTTAGGCAAAGTATATGCATATATACAATTCATTCCTTTTGTAGAAAGCTATCTGCTACTTATATTACCCACATCTGATACACAGCATAATATTTCCCCAAAGATGTCCATATGAATATATTATATTACATGGAAAAGGGGCCTTTGTTAATATGGTTATGTTAAGGGTCTTGATGTAGAGAGATTATTTTGGGTTATTTGAGTCAGCCCAATGTAATAGCAAGAGTCCTTTTAAGTGAAAGAAGTGAAAAAAGGAAATGTTACCGGGATTCAGGATCTGCCTTGGATGATGATCTGCAATATATCTGTGTTGTGTGGATGTTTCAGTTCTTGAATCCTCCCAAAAAGCTTGACAAGGAATTCCATGAAAAGGAACTCATAGTCAGAAAGTTGCAGGTTTATCAAGCATGTTTATCAAGGGACAAGCACAGTACAATCTTAAGCAAAGCTAGCTCTTATTTAAAACAGTATATTTGGGAGGGTTCCAGGTAGGCAATTTGGCAGCGGGCTGAGTTGCTAGAGAGAGTTGGGGTAATTTGCAAGAGAGAACACTTCATCTGGAAAGACTCCAAGTGGGCAGAACCAGAGGTGGCATCGACCTCAAGGACTGGATTTATCTTCTTTTGTTTTCTTAGAACTTGGAGAAGTGGTTAAAGGGGCCAAAAGCATATGTTGGAGGAAAGAGCCTTCAACAAGTGGTGCTGGGAAAACTGGTTATCTATTTGAAGAAGATTGAAACTGGACCCTTATCTCTCACCATATATTAAATTAAAATCAAAATGGATCAAAGATCTAAAACAAAAACATTAAACCCACTGGAAGATAAAATAGGTAAAACACTGAAAGACAGATGTAGGAAAGAATTTTCTAAATAGAATCTCAATTGTACACAAAATAACATCAAGAATCAACAAATGGGATTATATTGGACTAAAAAGTTTCTGAACAGCAAGAGAATTGATCAGTAGAGTGAAGAGACAACCTAAAGAATGGGAAAACATTTTTGCCAGTTACTTCTTAGACTGAGAACTAGTGTCTAGAATATATAAAGAACTGAAATAATTAAACCACCTAAAATTAAAAATGCAGTCAAGAAATGGACAAGAGAAATGAAGACACACTTCACAAGGAAGAAATACAAAATGGTCGACAAATACATGAAAAAAATGTTCAACACCGCTGTCCACTTGAGACATTCAAATTAAACCAATGTTAAGATTTCATCTTACTCTGGGAAGAATGGCAATAATTAAGAAATAAAACAATAACAAACACTGGTATGACTGTGGTGAAAAAGGAATCCTCCTTCAATATTGGTGGGAATGTAAATTAGGAAATCTGCATATAGATTTATCAAAGAACTAAAATTAGAAATTTCATATGACCCAGTTATTCCCCTTCTAGGTACCTTCCACAAATAGCTTAAGACATCATATTACAGAGATAAATAGCAGCACAATTTGTATTAGCTAAATGCTGGAAGCAGCCTGTGTGCCTATTAATTGATAATTGGATAAAGAAAATGTGGTATCTACATATAATGAAATATTACTCAGCTATAAAGCATGATAAATTTGAGACATTTGCATAAAAATGGATGCATCTGGAAAATATAACATTGTGTGAAATAAACCAAACACACAAGCTTAAATAACATATGATGTCTCTCCTTTGAGTGAGGCAAAGTACAAGCAAAGAGAATAATAAAGGATGAAAGGAAGGGGACAAGGGGATGGATTTCTGGCAGTAGGGAAGGGGTCCAAGGGAACAGGGTAAAGGGTGAGGAGGAGGGGAAAAGGGAAAGAATGGAATAAAGATGTGCCATATGTCAGAAACTAATAATCTCAATGAATGTAAACATATGTTATAACATGAACTAAGATTAATATCAACAAGAATGAAAGTTGGGATAGGGGAATTAGAGGAGGAGGGAGGTAAGCAGAGAGGAGAAGAGGATTAAAAATAAGAAACAAGCTGTAGTATGTACATGTACCCACTCACAAGATGATTGCAAACAACATGAAATGCAAACATGTACTAATAAATTTTAAAAAGTTAACAACATTTTTATTTATTAATTTCATGAAATTGTAGGGATTTCATATGAATTTATTGACAATTGGATTAGAAGAAGATTATTTTATCGCTCATATTCCTTGTTTTAATACATGGTTAAATATTCACGAATAAAAAATAATTGTTGCTAATGCTTTTTCCAATAACCAGAGGACTCTACCCCTCATGTCAGGAGGGAAACTTTTAGAAGTTGTATGGTATTGGCTGGAATGAACACAGCAGGTCGAATTTGCAATGTAAATGTATATAAAATAGACTTAATTAGATCAGATGTATTCTAATCGGGCAGTGAGGAGCCTGAGACCCATAGCTACATATGTATTGATCCAGACTAAAACAACTGTAGGTGTGAAACACTTATAAGGGTTTGGGTCCCTTAAGGTAGAAGTTGTAAGACCACAAACTCAAGATGTTGAGACAGGTGGATTCAATTAGGTATTTCTGAAACCTAAATAGCAGAGAGAGCAGATAATAAGACAGAATAAGGCCTTTTTTGCAGAGCGGTTGATTGTGACCTGGTGGATTTATTCCTTCAGGTTTTAGTTAGTATTTATCCCTTGAATAATAAACAAGGTTCATCTTGGGGACTTGGAGACTTTATAACAGTTGATTTTCATACAGTTTAAAATCTTATGGTATTTTCCTAAATGATATTGGATGCTGTTTGAGCTCCCAAAACTCTAAATTGAAGGCTATGTCTGTTTGTAAAAAAAAGCTTTCCAATAGCATCTCGGGAGTGCTGAGCTTTGGAATTGAGTTTGGTGTGCAAGTCATTGACTCCTATGATTATACAGAAATTGGAGCAATGGTCTTTAGATGATAAAACTAAGACTAAGTGGTCTTCCATTTCTTAAAGGAAGTTAATAGACCTAAATGTCACATCAAGGGCTGCCTTGGATTTTGTTATAGTGATGGAGAGAGGATCCTGTCATCTCCCTGGAATTCCTCAGTCAATAGGGGTGACAGGCAGCAGTGGAGTTGTACCCTCAGTCCTTTAATGAGAGAGGCAATCCCTTCTCCAGTTTCAGCTTTGATAGCACTGAGGGCAGGCCATGTTAGAGAGTCATGGAAAAGGCATTTGTTTTCCATTGTCTCACTTTTTTTTGACTGATAGCAGGGCCCTTAGCAGGAGTCCCCTCCATGGGCAGTATCCGAGGCATCTGTAGGACCCGTGAAACTTCCAATAGTTGGGAATACTTGATTTTGTCTTTGTTCTTTTTTCCTTCTCCAAATCCCTATTATACAGTATAGAGTTAGCCACCTTGAAAAGTTCAGAGGTAGAGATATCTGGCTCTAGGGATAGTTTTTATAGTTTTTTCTAACATTTGGAACTGCTGCCATAATGAAGTAGCCATTAAGGGCTAAGCAGCCAACTTTGGACTCTGACTGAATTGCTATGTTTAATTAATGTTTCCCTCAGCCTCTTTAAGAACACTGAGAGGTTTTCCTTCTTTCCTTGGTTTATAAGTGTATTTTTGTTGGAATTGATTGACTTGGTTCAGCATCTTTTCATCTCCTCATATAGACATCTTGTATAGACATATAGCCATTGGGTTTTTACTCCATATCCCTTACGCGGTTTTATAATTTCAATTGAAATCAGTGAAGGTAATGGCCACATTTTTCTGGAGCACAAGACTGAGAATGTAGAATATGGAATTCATCCTCAGATTAGATGACTGTCTCCCAGGTGTAGTTTATGTCTCCAGTAGAAAGGGCTTGATTTAAGGCCACACCTACATCTTTGTACAAGAGTTCATAGGCCATGCAGAGCTGTCAAAAACCAGCAATAAAATTCTCAGCATATTCATAAAAGCTGCTTTTTCGATCTGGAGGAGGTCACTCATGGAGAAAGGCTTTCGGACTTGGAGGGTGGTCCTTGTAGGCTCTGCTACTTTCTGAAGAGGGCATAAAGTTAGGAGAGATTGGTTAGAGGCAGTGGGATTTTTAAATTGCTGTTAGAGACCTGAGTTTTGCTTGAGAAACATAAAAACCTGAACATAAGGAGACTCAGATCACTTTCCTTAATCTTTGCAAAACAGATTTAATTGTAAGATATTATTGAAGTCAAGGAACCCATTAGGGTGCCATGAAACTTCATGTGGAAGTTTGTATTATGACCATGAAGTGTGGCAAAGAAAAATAAAACTATTTCTTTTTAGGATTAGCAAGACTGAATACAAGAGGTGAATCTTGGGAGGTTGGCTGGGTGTTTCCCATCCATACTAAGAAGAGAATGATATCACAGAGGTAAAGACATTCCCAAAAGTTGTCCTTTCTGGTGAAAACAAACCATTAATATATCTACCAGAAGATATTCCATCTAGTGAAAACCTGCTCTTCTTGAGCTTTCTTCAAGATGCATCCTCCATTGTTGGGTGTTTGGCTCTAGGTACTTTCCAGGGGAAGCATGAGTTATAATCAGAGCCTTTGCTTCAGGAGGGATCTGATGAGCCCTTATATCCTTAAGGTATTAGGATTATCTTTTATTTCAGTTCCCTTGTTAAATGGCCAGTGCCACTACAGGTGGGACTTGGAAATCAAAATCTAATTTTCTGATCTCCATTTAGTCCTCTAGGTTCTTTAGTTTACATTCTGTCCAGGTGAGACTACCACTCATAGTCTTTCTGTGTCAACTGAAGGGTAGTAACCTGGTGACAATGGACAAAATATTTCACAAGACAAACCAAGACAAAGCTATACCTCAAATCATGAGTTTGACATGTTTGAGGTCCCTCTCTCGGAGAAGAGATATCTCATGGAATGATGTCCCATTTTCATTTGATTCTGATTGTGGGCAGAGGTTAAAGATATAACATTAGGTTTTGAAAGTTATGACTTTCTAAATGATGGATCTTTTCAACATATCCATATCTAATAAGGGCAGCAGAAAACATGAGAAATCTTTACCACAGCAATCCCTCCTTCTTAGGAATTAACAAGAATATTATAGCTGTCAAGACAATCAGTTCACTTTAAGAACAGATTAATGTTCTAGAAAACTCCTTGTTAACTAATATAATCATAAATATAGATCTTCTCATAAAGTCTCACCCTTCCCAGTTATTTTCAACTTAATGTAACCTTTTGACATTATCCTTGTCTTTTCTTTTTCAGTTTGGGATCATATTTTAAGAAGAAAACATTTATGTCCCATACAAAATTCCTTCCTACTGTAGAAGTCTTTGTACTTATAACTTTCCTTACATCTGAGCATAGTATATTTTAATTGCTCTCAGAGACTAAACTTTGAATAGTCTCATCATGAAAAATATTAAATTGTTGAGGTGATGCATATAGAAATTAGCCTGAGTTCATCATTCCACATAGCACTAAAATATCATATTATCATTTTTGTTTCCATAAGTATGCAAAACTAAAATTGCTAATATGATTAAAATTTTTGAAGTATAAATAAAGAGAACTGGGAAATATAAATAAAATAATGATTAAAGTGCACTATATCATGACTAGAGGAATAGTTGTTAAATGATTATAAATATCAAAACTTATGGAATTGTACATGTAAAATTAGAGTTATATGCAAATTATATGTCAATAAAACTGATTTTAATAGCTAACAGAAAGAGCAAGACATGAGAGTCACAGTCAGAGATTGGCTAATGTTATACTGGAGGCATTAAAGATAGAGGAAGAGATCACAAGCCAAGAAAGCAGATGGGTGGAAAAGGCAAAGGAAAACATTCTTCACTACAGCCTCCAGAAGGAAATCAGCCCAGCTGTTACTTGACTTCAGCCCAATAAGAACTTTTAAGATAATTGGTTTATGTTGTTTTATGCCACTAAATTTGTGGTAATTTGTTATAGCAACAATAGGAAACTAACACACTGCCTAAGTGATATATTTGAGTGTGAAAACGTAGAAAGAGAATAATAGAATAACTTCCGAGTAACAGTAGGCAACAGTTTTGAATGCTTACTGTGTGCCAGATACTTGCTCTGTATTAAATTATTTACTGCCTCTGTGAGGCATGGATTCATGCAAACCCCAAGTTTTCTGATGTGGACTGATGGCACAAGAAGCAATCAATAAACTGGCTTAAGACAGGTGTCATTAGTAGGTTGAATTCTAGTAGCTAGAATATAAAATTCACGCTGAATTGGTAAGCATTGAAACACTTGGCCAAGTTCTAGGCATTTTCACAACAATTTGATGAATTATTCAACCTTTCTGAGCCTCAGCTTCCTCATCAATAAATCAAGGAATTTAGAATAAATTAGAATATGTTAAACTTTTAGAAAGAATTATTTTATTTCCACTAAATAGAATTATCCATAGGACTCCATTATTAGGTTGGGGGGAGAAGGAGGGCAGAAGAGAATGAGGGAGAAAAGAGAGAGGGAGAGAGAGAGGGGAAGGGAAAGGAATGGAATGGAAGGAAAGGGAAAGGAAGGGAAAGGAAAGGGAGAGCAGGGGAAGAGAAGAGAAAGAGAAGGAGATAAAAGGATTGATACCCAAGTTAAAATAAATGCAGGAAGCTAGATCTTACCTGTCCAAGTTTAGTCCCTGAGATATCATACCAGAACCCAAGGCCACTTGTATCATGGTTTGAGAAGGACCAACCTATGTGTTTCTGAGGCCACTTTTCAGGATGCGCTATCATATTCCACGTGTGACATCTTTGATGTTTACATTGGGTGAAGTCAAATAAATTAAACAAATAAAGAAGCTACACACACACACGCGCATGCACACACACACACACACATATATCTTTCTAGCTAAGTGACACAAAGAGGCCAGTGGCCTAATGGATAAGAGCATTGGTCACTTTCTCTTTGTGTTTATTTTATTTCATATTTACTTTTTCTAGCCTTTTTCATGTGCTTTTAGAAACCTTAGCATATTTGACACTTATTCCCAAACATTCCATAGTGTGCTATCTTTCCAGGATAAACAGAGAACTGAAGGGGGAAAATGTCCAGTATAAAGGCAGAAAAAGGAGCTCTTCAGTTTTGGAAGCTGATGAATTACAAGCCTTGGGTTGGCCTTCACCTTCACAGGAGAAGCACATTTGTTTAATGTCATTTTCCTCAGTCAATTCTTCCTTTCCTCTTACTATTTATGAAACTTAGCCAACTAGCTGTCTGATAAATGACCTAAAATAACTCATCTGAACTAACACACTTGCCTTGACTCTTGGCAGAGTTATACATGATGAAACTGAATAGGAATTGGGAAGTGATCAAGGCAAAATTCATCTGCTCTCCTACATCTGTTCCTCCCACCCCCAGCTTTTTTCTACAGAAAATGTCATAAAACTGCCCTTAAGAAATATAACTGGGAGACAGGATTTAAAACCTTAAGTTTTCAAGGCAACTTAGGTTACTGGAGTAATGGGTGGTAGTTTTCTTTTTAAGTAAAAATAATTCCTTATCTTCCTCAAATACTTTCATTTTTGTACTCATTTACGAGTTTGATGGATGAACAAGTCAGGATAATACACAAAGAACTACATAAAATTGCTTGGGCATCAGTGAGTGAGTGAGTGAAGGCATTTTCTGTGAACTCCAAAATACAGTGTTTAGGGAAGTACAGGAGAAAGGTTAAGGCTGGATAGGAGATAAGAAGTGAGAATCAAAAACAGTCTTTCAAGCTGTGGAAAAAAGGTTTAGATCATAATCTATATTGATGGATGACATTAAAGAAATTTAAGAGTGGTAGTGATGAGATTTATTGCTTAGAAGGATAAATCCCATAACTGTATAAGCTTTATAGTAGAGATGAGGGTATGACTAAAATAAAAATGACAGTAAAGGCACTGTAAATTACTCACATGAGATAGGATGAGAACCTGAATTGGTGCACCCAAATTGGTAATGGAGAGGGAGGAAATATTCTAAATGTATTTAGATGATAAAATTAAATGAACTTAGTTTTGGCCCTAGTATAAAAGGTAAGGAAAAAGAAAAATTCAAAGATAATTTCTTACCTGCTAGTTTGAAATACTGGATGCCCAATTGAAAAAAGAAGAGAATATAAATGGAAGAATTCAGATGATGCATTCTGTTTTAGACATGTTGATTCTGAGGTATTTGCAAGGTATTTGAGAAAGGAGCTACATACTTTGATTCTGGAGCTCAGAAATGAAGTTTTGTCAAAAGCTACTGGCTTTTAATTCAACAGTGATTTAATTTAAGGATAATTTAAGCCTTGGGCATGGATGAGATAGTCCCGTTTCTGAAAGACCTTAAAAATTAATACAAAAATATACACCACTGTATTTTATGCACATATAATCCAGTGAATTTTTTTAAGAGTAATAATGAAATAGGATGGTTGTAATAATTTGGGCTGAGGTTTTTAAAGAAAGTAATTTTGTCAGTAGCATATTTGATAAAAGTCGGAGGTTCTTCAAAGGAAAAAATATTCTCAAACAAAAACTTGATGAAATAGAAGTGTCTCAGGATTAGGCAGTAATTTACAAAGGGAATCCAAGCAGAATGTATTTTGTAGCTAATAGATGCTCAGTCAGGATTGTATTAGTTCTTTTATTGAAAAAGACCATAACATTTAACTACTGCAAGTACTTCTGCACCAAGAAAATCTGAGGTCTACTCTGAAAACTAGCTAGCACCTGTTTAATTAATATAAGGGTACACCATAATTGGGAATTTTCACTTCACAGAATCTGCTCAATTCTTCCCTTGCCCTGTATTAGTAAAACTGTCATTATAAATCACTTTGAGAGTTGAGCTATTCATTTTTTTCATTATTGCATTTTGTATTTGCAACAAGTAAAGAAGTTGTCAGTAATGATGTGGCTTGTTTTTAGAAATTGGTTACTTTGACTGAAGGGCAAGATTGTATACCTAGAAATTCAAGTTAGCAAACTATTTTGTTACTTTTGCTTTCATCATGATTTCCTCAAATTGCTATGAGATTTCATTGGTGGTATATGTCTACTTAGAGTACAGCAACTGTCCAAAACCAACTGTAGCCTCTAGAAATTCATGCATGTGCCTGGAGCCTCCACTAGCATCACACTGTCTTTCATTGATCCAGGTGGATAAAGCTTTCCTTTTAAAGATTACTCTATTACTGAGTATTCATATAATCAATTTCTTATGAGAATTTGAGAAAAATAATAAAGAATGAAATAAAAATAACATCCCATATAGGGAGAACTTCTGTTAAAAGCTTGAATAAGATAAAAACAGAGAGGACCTTCACTGGCTTGTAATATTATTATTTTTTCCCTTGAATACATGACTAAATACTACAAATCCTCTGTGTCTTGGTGCATATGCATCTCCCTTTCTCCCCTTACCCATTTTATCTCCTTTTTCTAATATCAGTCTATTCCAACATAGCTTGCAACACTCAGCTGATGTCAGAAGAAAGGTGCAGGGATACCACAGACCAGCTAGCTATGTTTGAAATGTCTAGTAAAATAACTGGAGATTAGTAGCATATCAATGGACACATTGCTTTGTAACTCAGTAAGGAAATCAGGTCACTTATCTGGATAGAATCCCCAAATATGAGGCTATAGATAGAGCAGAAGACTCGGGCTGAGCAAGATTTAGGTTTGAATGGAGGAGAGAGAATTGCAGAGAAGCAATCCTGCCTGCAGAGAGAATTGGAGAAGCACAGATAGTGGTGTCATGAAACCCAACCAGTGTGCATGGATCAATGCAATATGATGACTTTAATTCTTTTGGGAAGATACCCAGAAGAGGTATAGCTTGGTCAAATGGAATTTCTATTTTAATTTTTTGAGTAATCTCAATACTGCTTTCTATTGGGATTGTGCTAGTTTATATTCCCACTAACAATGTAGAAAAGTTCCTTTTCCCCCACAATCTCACTAGCATTTGTTGATTTTTGAGTCTTTGATAACAGGCATTATTACTGGAGTAAGATGAAATCTCTGTGTTTAGATTTGCATTTCTCTAATGCCCAATATGCTGAATATTTTTTCTTGTACTTATTGGGCATTTGAAGTTCTTCTTTTGAGAGGTGTGTATTCATTTCAATTGCCCATTTTTATTGGGTCTTTTATTTAGGGGAATCTAATTTTTTGAGTTCTTTATATTTTCATTCTGTTGGTTCTGTTGCTGTTGCTGTTACATATAGCAGTACAACTCATAAAATCTAAGTTATAGAAGTGGCCTATATGTCTATGAACAGATGAATGAATAAAGAAAATGTGATACACACACACACACACACACACACACATACGAGTACTACTCAACATTTGAGCACTATAGAAGGATAAATTTGGTCATTTGTAGGAAAATAGATGTATCTTGAGACCATAATGGTAAATGAAATAAGTCAGAGACAGAAAGTTAAATACCTCATGTTTTCTCTAATATGAGAGACCAAAATTATAAATAAGTTAAAGAGCAAAATAAAATAAATATGGTAGGAAACAGGGATATAGACTCTGTGAAGATGGGAATGGGATCTGGGGATGGAAGAAGAGGGCAGGGATTGGGGAGAAAGAGGAGCAGTAAAAGTTGATAAAGATGTCACATGTATATGTACAAATTTCCCAAGACAAATGCAATTATGTGTTTCAAACATTTGCTAATTAAAAAACAGTCTAGGCAGGAGGATGCAATAATACTGCCAAGTCCATATGGATGTCAAGAGAGATGGTAAGAAAGATTTCTTCACTTGGAACATACTCATCCAGTCATTTCAGATGAATGCCACCCACCCTTTTAATAAAGCTTTTATATCACTCTTTCTCCAAGTTCCTACCTAAGAGCTTCACTTTCTCCAAAACAGTTCTTGTAATTTTGATATTCCTAGGTAAAATGTCCCAGATAAGGGACACATCTCTCTTGTTTAACATCCCAGGATTCAGCATACAAATACTAAGAAATGTTTACTGAATGACAGATTTAACTAGAAGTCTTATTACGTTTTTCTTTTGTTCCCATGTCAAGAGAATATGAGATGATCCTCTCCTCTTCCAAAATTTGCTTTTGTTGTTAAAATGAAGAATACCAGACATTTCCTTTGCCTGAGGTGAATTGTACCTGTTCCCTTTCTTCCCTTTCTTCTTACCTTTTTGAGGCAGCATGCTATGACTAGATCTGTGGACGTCTTAAAGAAATCCTTGATTTTCAGCTTATAACATTTAGGCTGTGTCTATATTTTGCTTTTTTCTTGTTTTCATTTTTCTTTTCTCTATGTGGGCTCAAAGTGATGGTGTGGAAAGAACCCCAGAATAAGAACGAAGAAGCACAGCAATTAGTTTCAGCTCTACCAATAACCAGCTGTGTGATGTAAGTGAGTCAGGACTCTGGGCTTCTTGTCTCATCTGGAGCCTATAAAAATGTCTTTATATGTTATTAAAAGGTCTGTATCTTTTTATTTTTATCACTCATATTTAAGCATCTTCTGAGTTTTCTCTACTGCCTCCTGCCTAGTCAGAATATTTTTTAAATACTTCAGCTAATATATTCAGGAAGTATAATTTATACTTTATTTGACTATATAAACTTCTAAAACTGGAAATTACCTTTGAGGTTGGTGAATCCAAATCCTTATGCAATGTATACATTTTCTTAATCACGAAGTTTAATATTCATTGGATATTTCTTGAACTCTCAGAGCAATAGAATGCTCATTATATCATATCCTTCTGTTTAAGAAATATTTCCAAAATTTAGTTATCTTAAATTTTACTAAATGGACATTAAAATGCAAATAGATATATAGTATGTTCTTATTAGCCCTTCTATCTTTAACTATTATAACAATAATTAATGTCCCTAATTCAATCTATAGTTGATGATAACTTATTTGATTGTCTAACCATTTATATGTTCATTTTCATCAATATATTTGAACTCCTTTCCTCAAATAATATTTTGTATTAAATAGGTTAACATTTAAATAATCATACATACATATTACAATGACATGGTTAAGACATGAGTCTCAGTGAACTGCATTTTAAAGGGTATACATACCTTTCAGTTCAAACATGAGACATACAACCTGAAATGGGAGTTGGGTAAAATATGAAACACTAAAAATAAATTTGCTGCAGTATAAAGTTTCCTAAATTAGTTTTTTTTCATCATAAACTTTTTTCTTTCTAAGAAAGAAGTTGTATTAATATTCACTGGCCATTGATCAGTGCCAATCATATTGTGTTAAGTATAAGTTTTGATGGTTTGCAATGATGAAATTGTTTTCAGGTTTCACAACCTGAGAAAATAAGTTTCATGAGAACTAACTAGGCTGTCAATGATAGATTTAAACACTTCAGGTCTTGGAAGAGATTTTGTTGTTTACTTTTTTCTTTTCACAGTTCTTGGAGGCCAGGGTGAGTGACAGAACTGGAAGACAACTCTCCTAAACCCAATGTTCTATTTGATTTACCATCTATATGCTGTAAAAGATCTAAATACAAATTTAAGGCATTGTATAGGCTTTTACAGCATGGGTCAGCCAACAACAATTCATAGGTCAGATTTGACCTATGTCAGATTTTGTAAGTGATTGGATTGCAATACAGCCATGCTCAATCTTTTGCATATTTTCTTTTTTCAAAAATAATTTTATTGGTACATTTTAGGTATACAATATAATGACATTCATCATTGGAAACTTGCACCTTTAAATAATCTTGCTTTGTTCTTATTTTTCTCCCTTCCCCTGCCCTCCCTTCAACCCCTCCATCCCTCCCTATTCACAAAGACTTTGTTTCCATTTTTTCATTTTCTCATAATAATTCCATTCCCTTCTTTCTTTTCCTCTACCCCTCACACTTTCTCTTCCCCTTTGCCCCTTTTCTTCCTATTTCACATTATCTATTATACCTTTTAGTCCTTATTTACACTTTTAGTTTCTCACACTAGAGAAACTGGTATTTACATATGTGTGTCCTATTTATTTCACTTAAGAGTATCCCCTCAATGTGCATCCATTTAGCTATAAATGTCTCTGGTTTCTCACTTTTTATGGCTGAGTAGTATTCCATTTTATAAAAAAAAAAAACCCACATATTCTTTAACCAGTCTCCAGTTGATGGGCAATTAGGGTGCTTTAAGTTTTAGCTATTACAAATTGTGCTGTTATGAACATGGCTGCACATATATCACTGTGGTATGATTCTTTTAATTCTTTGGGGAAGATACACAGCAGGGGAATAGCTGGGTCAAATGGGACTTCCAGTTGTAGTTCTTTGAGGCATCTCCATACTGATTTCCACAATGGTTGCAGCAGTCTACACTCCCACCAGCAGTGGAGCAGGGTTCCTCTTTCCCCACAGCCCCACCAGCATTTGTTATAGGTTGACTTCATGAGAGCAGCTATTCTTTCTGGAGTGAGGTAGAATCTCAGTGTTTTTTATATTTGCATTTCTTAAATGACCAGTAATGTTGAACATTTTTTCATATGTTTCTTTGCTATTTCTACTTCCTTGTCTGAGAAATGTCTGTTCATTTCAGATGCCCATTTTTGGATTGGGTCTTTAAATTTGGGAGGTCTGATTTTTTAAAGTTCTTTACATATTCTCAATAGTAGACCTTTGACTGTGGGACTGCTGGTGAAAATTTTTTCCCACATTGTGGGTTGTTTCTTCACACCATTGGTCATTTCTCTTGCTGTGCAGAAGCTTTTTAATAAGAAGAGATCCCATTTGTTGATTGTTTGTGCTAGTTCATGGGCAACTGCAGTTTGGTTCATAAAATCTTTTCCAAAACCAGTGTCTTCAAGAGTTTGACCAAAAAACAAAAAAGAGTTCTATCTAACCCCTGTTCCAGCCAGCTCAGTGTTTCTGTTTTAATATTTAGAACTTTCATCAATTTCAATTTTAATTTAGTGCATGGTGAGAGATATAGGTCTAGTTTTAATCTTTGGCAAATTGAAACCCAATTTTTCCAGCACCATTTATTAAAGAAGCTATCTTTCCTCCAGTGAGGGTGTTTGGCTCCTTTGTCAAAGATGAGGTAGCTGAGTGTGTCTGGAGTTGTTTCTTCATCTTCTAATCAGTTCCACTGGTCCTCAGGTCTGTTTCTTTATGCTGTTTTTATCACAGTAGCTTTGCAGTATAGTATCAAGTTGGGGGTAGTGATACCCCTGCCAATTCTATGTTGTCTAGAATGGCTTTTGCTTTTCTGGGCCTCTTCTTGTTCCAAATGAATTCTTGGATTGTTTTCTCAAGGTTCATGAAGTTTGCTGTTGGAATTTCAATTGGGATTGTATTGAATCTATATAGCAGTTTTGGAAGTATGGCCATTTTCACTATGTTCATTCTTCCTACCCAGAAGCAAGGGATGTCTTTCCATTTATTGATATCATCTTTAATCTCACTATTCAGAGTGTTTTTCAGAGAAGAGGTCTTTGATTTCTTTTGTTAGGTTGATTCCTAGGTATTTCAGTTTTTGGATACTATTGTGAAATGAATTGTTTGCTCTATTTCTCTCTCAGTGAGTCTATTGTTCATGCAGAGGAAAGCTATTGATTTTTGTGTGCTGATCTTGTATCCAGCTACTTCACTGAATTTGGTTATTAAGTCTAGAAGACTTTAGGTGGAGTTCTTGGGGTCTTCTATACAGAGTATCATGTCATCCGCAAATAATGACAATTTGACTTCTTCATTTCCTATCTTTATTTCTTTTATTTCTTACTCTTGTCTCATTGCTGTGGCTAATATTTCCAAGACTATATTGAACAGGAGTGGTGATAGTGGACATCCTTGTCTTGTTCCTGATTTTAGTATGAAGGATTTCAGTTTTTGACCATTTAGTATGATATTAGCTGTTGGTTTTTCATAGATGGCTTTTATCAGTTTGAGGTAGAGACCATCTATTCCAATTTTTTGAAGGGTTTTTATCACAAATGAGTGTTGGATTTTGTCAAATGCTTTTTCTGCATCTATTCAGATGATCATATGGTTTTTGTCCTTGGCTCTATTGATATAGTTTATTACATTGATTGATTTGCATATATTGAACCATCCCTGCATCCCTGGGATGAATCCCACTTGGTCAGGGTGTATGATCTTCTCGATGATCTTCTGCATTCTGTTTGCCAGTATCTTATTAAGGATTTTTGCATCTATGTTTATTAGTGAGATTGGCCTATAGTTCTCTTTTTCAGTTGGGTCTTTATCTGCTTTGGGGATCAAGGTGATGCTTGCTTCCAGGAATGAATTTGGGAGTATTGCTTCCCTTTCAATTTCATGGAAGAGTTTAAATAGTAGTGGCAGTAGTTCCTCTCTAAATGTCTTGTAGAATTCAGTGGTGAAGCCTTCAAGACCCGGGCTTTTTTTAGTTGGTAAGTTTTTATTTACATTTTCAATTTCATTGATTGATATTGGGTCATTTAAAATTTTTTAGGTCTCCTTTGTCCAACGTTGGTAATTCATATGTATCTAGGAATCTGTCCATTTCTTCTGTGTTTTCCATCTTATTGGCATATAGGTTCTGGAAGTAGGTATTGATGATCCTCTGGATTTCTGCTGGGTCCATTGTAATTTCATCCTTTTCATTTCTAATTGCCTGGATTTTGGCCTTTTCTTTCCTTTTTCTGCTAAGGTTGGCTAAGGGTTTGTCAATTTTGTTGATTCTTTTGAAGAACCAACTCTTGGCTTTACTCAGTTTTTGTATTGTTCTCTTAGTCTCCATTGCATTGATTTCTGCCCTGATCTCTATAATTTCCTCCTTTCTATGGGCTTTGGGTTTGTCCTGGTCTTCTTTTTCTAGAAGCTTGAGGTTCAGCATCAGGTTGTTTAATTGGGCTCGCTCTGCTTTCATAATATGAGTATTCACTGCTATAAATTTCCCTCATAAGATTGCTTTCATTGTGTCCCATAGATTCTGATATGCTGTACTGTCATTGTCATTTAATTTAGAAACTGTCTGATTTCTTCTTTAATTTCCTCTGTGACCCATTGGTGACTCAGAAGTGTGTGGTTCAATTTCCATGTTTATGAAATTCTTGTGGTTTCTTTTGCTACTGATCTCTAATTTCATTGCACTGTGGTTTGAAAATATAGAGGGGATAATTTCAATTCCTTTTCATTTACTTAAACATGTTCTATGAGTGAGTATGTCACCTTGAGCATTTGCATTGAGAAGTCTGCTGTGATTCTGATGGGCTTTCCTTTCTATGTGATTTGTTTCTTTTCTTTAACTGGTTGTAGAATGTTTTTTCTTCTGTTGGGTTTCTGGAATCTTAACAATTATATGCCTATGTGTAGTTTTTTTTTTTATCAAGGCTATTTGGAGTCCTATATGCCTCACTTACCTGTATGTCAAGTTCTTTTCCCCTTCTTGGGAAGTTTTCTGCCATCACTTCTGTGAAGATTTTTTTTTATGTTGTCTGCACTCTCTCCTGTTTCTTTATTGACTCTGTTTTTTTTTTTTTTTTTTGGTACTGCAGATTGAACTCAGGTCCTTGCGCTTGCACAGCAGGCTCTTCATTGACTCTAATCAGTCTTATGTTATTCTCCTTTGCATCGTTTAGCAGCTGCTAGATTGATTTCTCATATTCCCTTACTATTTTAAAGAAATTTTTCTTTTCCTTATCATTAATTGCAATCTTATCTTCTATATCTGAAATTCTTTCCTCACATTGGCTCATTCTGCTGGGTAAACTCTCAATGGAGTTTTTAATCTCCCGGAAATCTGTTTGCATCTGTTTTATGGATTCCATTTGTTTCCTGTGTTGGGATTCCATCATGTTCCTCAGCTCCTCTATTTTTTTATCTGTGTCCACTCTAGATTTATTAATCATGTATTGCACTATGGATACAATCTCTGCTGATATCTCAGAAATTATTTCTGATTTCATTTTTTCAGATCCTTTTTCATTGCTAGTTCAGGGAGTCCAGTTTGTTGATTATCAGATTGTTCCATCTCCTTTTCCTTTGGGGTTGCCTTAAGTGATTTGGAAGTCTGGTTTTGAGACTTGTTTAAGTGTCTTCTCATTTCAATGGGTGGGCAGATATGTGCTGCTGGCACCGAAGCAGCTCACCTCCTTGGCCCTTGGGGCACTGGTATGGTGACCCGGAAGTTTCACCTCCTCTGGGCTGGGAGTAGCTCTGGTCCTTTGCAACATTTGCATCTTTTCTATGGCTGCTTTTGCTGTACAATGTAGTGTTGAGTAGTTGTAAAAGAGATTGGTCCACAAAGCTTAAAATATTTACTTTCTAGTTCTTTATAGAAAAATTCTGCCAAACACTTTTTAATAGTTATTAGGGAGTTCACATTATTTTATCTTTACTTTCACAAAAAACTTAAATCAGCAGTGTTAATGAATATTTTGACTCATGGGAAATGACAGTATTCCATTTCACTGCCTATTGAGTAGATGTATTAGCTGAAGATTGGTAACTTTTATTTCTTACTTGGTTTCTGCAGGAAAATTAGGCCCTTAAAAATAATGGAAAATATAAGTCCTATAGCAAACTATCGCAGTTTAATTTTCCTTTGATAGTGAGAAGCCCAAAAATGTGGCATAATTTGATGATTTCCAGGGTGTGGTCAGCTTCTAGGGGCAATAGATGGGATAGGCTTTAGAGATAAAAGATCTGAAAAACTATCATTATTTGTTTGTGAGTACTATTATTCTCTCTTTGATTGTTTTCCTCTCTTCTTTCTTCAAGGGTATGTGCTACATCCCTTTTGAAGTAGTAGTGGTGGGAAAACTGACTTTTTCCTGACAGTGTAGCTAGATATAAGAAGTCAGAGGATGAACAACAACGTCCTGGGTACAATGAAACCCAGAAAAAGATAAGTAGGCTTCTTGTTGCATAGGTAATAATATACAAGGTCATTCAGGGCCAGGTTTATATTGGGACAGAATGATGATGAAAATTCACAGAATGGAGCTGAGAAGTCTTAGTCTGTTTTGTGTTGCTATAGCAGAATACCTGATTCTGGGTAATGTCTAAAGGAAAAAAAATTATATTTAGTTCACATTTCTGTAGACCCAGAGCACTGGCTACTGATGAGTCCCTCATGACAGTTGATAGCATTACATGATAAGAGAGGAAGTAAGAGTCTGGAGAGGGGAGTAGTCTCACTCTTTCATAATAACTCACTCTCCAGAACTAACCCAGTCCTCCAGTCCCTTCAAGAAAAAGCTTCAGTTCCTCTCTATAGCTGCATACCTGTCAATGGTACCACCTTTCAAAATCTGTGTATTGAGTACCAAACTTTAACATGAGCTTTAGTGGAAACAAATCACATTCAAAGCATAGCAGAAAATTAACACAGTGCTTCCTTTTCATTAACTGTTGGTTAGCAGTTAAGCCTGATTGTTTGACTATTAAATTAAAGAAGACTGTATTCATTTGTAAAACAAATTATTACATTGTTGAACAGTTTAAACAACTACAAAGTAAATGTTTCTCCTAATATTTTCATATCTGTAAATTTGAATACTGGAAAGGAAATGTGATTGTTGTGGCTAGCATCCTGGGTTAGCAATCCCAAGTTCAGTTTAACACTCAGATCTTTTGTTCAATAGCTTTGCTCCTTAAAACCCTTAACTACTTTCTGTCTGTTTTCTCCTTATGAAATTTGAGCAAAAATCTATATCTAACCCATGAAATTCTTACAGGGATTCAAGAAATCATGTGAAAATGTCTCAGAAATCAGCAAATGTTAAACATACAGAAAGCATTATTGGTAATTCTAAAAACCTATAAAAGTAAGTCGACAAACACTTTCCCATTCACAATGTAGCTTATTTTTAGTAAGCCAGTGATTAGAAGATCATGTCCTAAAGTCTCATAAATCACTTAGGGTGCAAATAATTCCAGGATTCTGCTATGGTTCAATTATAAGCTCATAAAATCTGTAATTTTCAGAATTTTGCTCTTCTTCTTGTTCCTCTTCTCCTTCTCCCTCTTTTTGTCACTCTCTACCCATCTGGCAATACCCTTACTCTCCATTATCTTTCAAAAATTAATGATGCATCTACCATTAGATCTATTATTTTAGACACCTGACATTTTTAAAGTAATCAGGCCATCATCTATTGGGCTTCAGAGCCTTTTCAAAGTCTAAATCGAATTAAGTGGGAAAGTATATGAAAAAACACAAGACTTTAAGATAATTTCAAATCTACTTTTTCAGTCTGAAAATTGTTCATGTGAAAACAGAAGTCAGATAGAGATTGTGTTGTTCTACTTTATTTGTGACTTCTGAAAACTTTTTTATTGAGATAATATTTGAGACTATAACTTTATAAGGTACATTGTAGTAATTCAATACATGTGTACAATATGTAATAATTAAATCAGTAATAAGTCCTTCCATCTCTTCAACCATTAATCATTTTTATATGTTGGAAATTTT
This sequence comes from Heterocephalus glaber, assembly GCF_053883595.1. Classification (NCBI taxonomy): domain Eukaryota; kingdom Metazoa; phylum Chordata; class Mammalia; order Rodentia; family Bathyergidae; genus Heterocephalus; species Heterocephalus glaber. Next base: position 39,970,590 of record NW_028258320.1, on the reverse strand, counting down.
ATACTCTCCTTTTCTAGTTATTTTGAAATATGTCGTAAATTGTTTTAAACAATATTTATCCTACCATGTTAAAGAAGAAACAGATCAAATTTCTATACTTTAACAATGCTTTGGTGTACCTTATTGAACTTCTAGAAGTTTCTTGCAATTCAGAAAACATAAAGAAAATATTTTAAAAATAGAGTTCACATAGTTTTACTTTGTCAATTATTACTCAACTGAAAGGTTTAGTTTGATACTCTCTGTGACTCAGACAAATGACCAGCTATCTGCAAGGCCCAGGGGCCAGTGGTGGTTTCTAACATTCTTTTTGGATGTGTGGTGTTTCTATGACTCAGGTGTTTTGCTCTGGACCAGCTTTAACCCAGGTACTTATCCCATAACAGTATTGGCCCAAAGTGGAGATAGACCAGGCATCCTATCACATGAGCGTTTTAATGTAAATTTTAAAGAGTTTTAATCATGGTTGTACATTTACGAATGCAATTTTAACACACATCTGATCTCTTTAAATGTTATGAGGAAGTTATTGATATTATGTCTAATTTATTGCTGAGACACAGAGGAATTAGAAAACCTTGACTGATCAAGGTAGTGATGAAGTGGCAGATTTGAGTATCCAATTCAGTGGTTAGCCAAATCAACAACTCATCAGATTCCTTAAACAAATTATTCAGTCTTTATTTTTAGTTGAATTTTTGTTTTTAGTTGTTTTATTCTCTAACATTATTTAGCTGTTCTATTTTAATTATAGTCCACAATTATATTTCCCTTTTATTATTTTTCTCAAAGGACTGAACATGCTATCGTATAAGAAAATGTTTGCTAAATATTTTTGGTTCAGTCAATGTTAATGTATTTGCCTATTGATATCAATTGTTAATTAGCAAAGACCAAAATGTATATATTTTCATAGGTAAGAGATATATGAATCCGAAGCAGGGATGATGGAGAAAAACAATATGCACTTTTGCCAATTTTGAACTTAAGTTCTTAAAGGGACCTGAAGTTGGGCTTGTAGGGGAACTGGTGAAATAGAAAGATGAGGAAAATTGGAGAGTGTACCTGAGGTGGAAGTGATAGTTTACCACCTGGCCAATAAGCCTTATTCATAGAGTGGAACTTCAGGAGGATTTAAGGACAATGTACCTTGAAGAGCTTGTCATTTTTGATGATTTTATCACTTCCTCCACACTGGCACTCCTCATTGCCAAAAATTTGGGTTACATGATGTCACTTCACTTTCATCAGAGGAGTTACCTTTCCCATGATCCCTTACAACATCCATCTTTCTTTCTTTCTTTCTTTCTTTCTTTCTTTCTTTCTTTCTTTCTTTTTCATCTAAAATACAAATAACTATCTTATTTAATGTGTATCATATTTAATGTGTAACATACTCTCACAAATCACCAAAAGCAACATGAAATTTAAGAATCAAAAATGAAAATAAAACAATCTCTAAAATGAATTTTAAGGAGTTACCACCATTCATCTTATGTGGCACTTCAGGCTTTATATATGTAATTAAACATTCAAGGGTAAAACTCGGTACTATTTTATAAACTTCCATTTCCACCTACCAGCATGACTTCTAACACTTGTAGAAGATATCATTCCATGCTGTGGCCTATACTTAAAACCAAGGCTCTATTGTTGAGCATTTAGGATAATGAATATCTCCATTCAAAGATCTTTGTCAATTTGTATGATTATGTGCAATGGATAATTTTTTTTTTTGTACCAGGATCCAACTCAGGACCTTGAGCTTACAAGACAAGTGGAGGCAGAACTGAGCTAAATCCACAGCCTCAATGGATAAATTTATAAAAATAGAACTTTTGAATTAAAAAGTATATATTGTGGGACTTTTCAAATATGTTTTCCAATTCACTAGAGTAGTCTATCATCACGAATGTCCTTGTACTCTCTTCAATACAGAATATTATCAAACGTTTTGATCTTTGCAAGTGTGAGATCCAAAAATGGCTCAGTTTTGTCTATATTTTTTACTACTAAAGTTGATGATTTTGAAAATAAGGCTGGGATGCATTTCACATTTGTATTTCTTATTTTTGTGAATTTTCTATTTGTGTTTCTACTATAGTATTATATTCCCTGATTTATAAGTTACACACACACACACACACTCTCTCTCTCTCTCTCTCTCTCTCTCTCTCTCTCTCTATATATATATATATATACACTTTATTTCTGTTCTCTTCCTGCATACTCTTGTCACCCTTTCCCCATTCTATTCTTGTCATATTTAAGCACTGTTTCAGGGGAGATATAAGGTATAGAAAATCAAAATATCCCCCAGGAAATTCTAGTTTCCTTTCCATCACCATAAATGAAAAAAACTTTCCTTTCACCGTGAATCCTTAGACTCAATGAATATCACAATACTTATATATTCTGACTGAAAGGCCAAGAAATGTGGGAAGAACAGAGAGTTTTCCTTGACCAAATGTCTTCTGTGAGAAATTAAAAATATTTGATTTGACAAGCAAACATATGTATCCATATTTATTAGTATAGCAATTGTAATTGATTTTGGTAGCTAAGTTTATAGAAGGGATTTCTTTCATGGTATTCTGAATATAAATACTTTTCAGAGACCTATTGTATTGTCTGCACCCGGTGAAGTTAATTATTTAATCTGTCACCACAAAATTAAGGAAGATGATTCCTATGAGATCAGGTTCTTTTTCTACCACTAACTGACTTTGAGCAACCAAAAAACTTCTTGAAACTCTCCTCATTGTGTGAGAGATGCAATCAGTAATTCTAACAGGACAAAAACTAATTCAGATTTCTAAAAATATTACAGGTAATTGATCAGACATTGATTGAGTGCCCATTATATACAACACACTGTTGTATGTGTAGATACTATGAGGGGAGAGGGGAGAGCATCTCTGCCTTCAGAGAATATAGACATATAAATGGGGAATGAACCATAAAACCCACAATTTGTATATTTGATGTACTTTGAATGTTTGTCCCCTCCAAAATTCATGTTGAAATTTAATTGGCCTTTGAAACAGTATTAGGAGGTAGAAACTTAAGAAGGTATTATTCATGAAAACTGTACCCTCATGTGTTGGACTTATGCCTTTATAAGGAGTTCAACTTCCTTCCTCCCTCTCTCTCTCTCTCTCTCTCTCTCTCCCTCTCTCTCTCTCCTTCTTCCATGTGAATGTAACAAAAGGCCTTCATCAGATGCAGGCATCTTGATATTAGACTTCTCAGTCTCCAGAACTGTGAGGTGATAATTTTGTAGTTGTTATAAATTACCCAGCCCCAGATATTCTATGATACCAGTATAAAATAGTATAATTTATATCTTAGATGTTTTACATAAAATATTTTATATAATTATTAAGTATTTTCACTGTATTAAGATGTGAACAACAAAAAAATAGAACAAGAAAAATAACTGATTCAGCATAAATTATAAAAATTTATTTTTACTAGAAAATGAATGGTTTAATAGTATTGGAGTCTTTGAAAAATAAATTATTAAATTATCTAATACACTGACCAAATTCATGATCAGGGCACCAGCAAAACAAGGATAATCACAAAATAAATGAGAAAAATTATCTATTCATAATTTAATATTAGGTATCTCAAATGAAGTAAAAAAGCAATCATAAAGGATAAAATGAGAGTTTTCTTAAACTTCATCCCACTTAATCTTATGATTTAAAATCTGTTTTAGTTTGAAATTAGCATGGTGGAGCCCAAAGAACATCATCCAGCTATGCTGACCACAGGTACCCTGATTTAATGGCATTGTTCCTATTAAAAGGTTGACTCACTGAGCTATGGATCACCCCTTGGCCTCTCCTGTACTTACTAGATATCAATAACTCAAGCATTCACAAGGGTAGCAGATGTGGCAGAGAAGGGAAAAACAAAAGAGCCCAATTTTGGAACTTGCAGGCAAGAGTTTTATGGCAGAGCATTGTTCAAATAAGATCTTTCCTTGGTCTTTCCTCTATTTTTACAAGTAGTAGAGAATTGGCCTTATATCTAAAATTCATTTGGGAATCTTCATTCCATTAAGAATCAATGTCTCCAGAGTCCTCTCTTCCAGAGTAAGAATTTAAATGACTTCAGTATTTTCAAAAGTCTCATTCTTTTAGGTTTGTTAATACTTTATTGGAAAGGTTAAAATCTGCAAGCTTGATAACTTATATGCATTTGAAAAATCAATTTAAAAAGAAATCTCCTTCCAGCCACTGTAACTACAGATGAGTTGAAATCCTTTCCATTTCTCTTGCTATTCAAAATGGGTCTCTAGTGTTTTTGCACTTTAGCCAAAAGCTTTTTGACTTAGGATAAAGCCCTCTGAGTGACAAGATAAAAAAATAAATGTGCATTTTTTTCTATTGCATATCTTTAAGGCAGACTTTCTATGCTTAAAAAAATAACAAAAATGAGAGATATAAAGAAGCCTTGGTCACATGCAGTCAAAATTGTATTTTACTCAGTTATTCTCTAAGCTGAGCATGTGACTGAATGCTATGTTATGCAAGTAGCTGCTTTTATTTTAGTATCAAAAGATTTAATGGGCTATATTAGATTGAACACACTTTTCAGCAATTGTATAGAGTTATAAGAAGATATCTAGGGAAAATGGACATTTTTAAGATTTATACCCACTGTGTTCTATTTTACTTCTTTGCAGTGTTGTACTTAACTTGGTATTCTCTTGAATATAAAAGAAAGATGGGCAGGTTTAAACCAAGGCTGTGTCCATGAATCATGGGTCAGTGAGGGATGGGGTGGGAGAGAGGAGTAAGACTGAGCAATACTGCTATATACAAGGCCATGTTATATATTTTGTTTAATCTTCATAAAAGTCTTACAGATTTGAACATTACTATTCTTCTTTTATAGAAGACCAAAGTTTGGAAGATTTAAGTACTTTCCAAAGATCATATAACAAACACATGGCTATGGATATACTGTAATTCCAACTTGGTTCACTTGAAAGTTGGTATGTTCCATGGTGCTTTTCTACATCTGCCTGTAGCAGAGGCTCAGAATAATGGAAAAGTTCCCTCTCCCTGCTGGGTCCTTCACAGAATAGCCATATGATTATTATGATGGTTTAATGGAAAATGTGCCAGATTTAGAAACAAAAGACTTTGGTACTAGATCTGGGCCTTGATTCACTTACTGGTTCACCACATAATCTGGTCAATTCTCTTTGTTAGTGCTAGTTGTAAAGAATGTGAACCTTCCTCTATGCATTTAACAGTGAAGTCTTCTTTTTCTTAAGTTTTAATATTAGGACTTATCTAGTTAAAGGTTATTTCAGATTAAATGGGCCTTACATTTTCTGGGAAAGGATTTTGTAAATTATGGGCACTGTTGCTCTAAGATTTTGTTTCTCAGTTGAAGTGCCCACAATATTCTCTTCCCTCTGCTTTAAGATGTTGAAGGCATTTATTTAAACTAAAATATTAAATGAGAATAGTAAATATTCAGCCACCTGTTAATATTAATAATTGAACATAATTCATTGCTAAATTATTTTTCTTGTCCAAAATCAAGCTCAAAAAGAATTAGGAGATAGCATAGATTTTACTTATTTTTAATATTTTTTCATAAAGAAAAATGAATGCTTAAAAAAGAATTTAGAAATAAAAATGTTTAAAATAAAAGATATAAATTATTATGAAATCATTCTAGAAAACTACTGCTGATAGTTTATACATATATATATCAGAAAAGCCCTCTCTGTGTAACTGAAAAATGGCTAGAGGGGTGATATATGCTGTGGGAGTCATTCAAGACAGCTTTATACTCTGCTAATTTCTCTCCATTTTACACTGAATTTTTCCACAATGAATTTTTCCATCATTAATTCTATAGATATTCTTTAATAGCTAAATAACAGTCCCACAATTTGGGAATTTATATTACACCCAATTTTCTTCAGACTAACTGATGTTTTAGTGATTATTATGTAATGTTTATGCTTGCCTGCAATTATGATTTTTCCTTAGGCTAGGTATCTTTGAATAGTTTAAGGAATATATGGCTGTTAATGTTGGTTTCACTACAGATAATTTGTATTAGTTAATATTACCTATATTAGTTATTAGAAGTTTTGAAAGCATCAGTTTCCCCGTATCCTTGTCTTCACTGATTTTTACAAGTCCTGTGTTTATTTAAATAGACATACAATTACTTTACAAAAAAAAATCAAAAGTTTAATGTAGTAGAAAAGTAAAAAGTTTAAATCTGCCTATTATTCAGTGAAAATAGTAAGATAGGTGATTAATATGAAGAGACACTATTATAGCATTACACTTTTAGTCATTCTGCTGTGGTAACTAACCAGAAGTCTCTTTCATAAAGTAACAGTTCCCTATAGTAAACACTAGACAAAGATAGTCTACACTGAAGAATCATTGTATGAAGTTGCTGTTTAAATGGTGGCTACCACTTGCCATTTTGTAATTCTTTGATTACTAGTTACAGAAGCATTTTTGATCTACTTCTGACCCTTTATTTCATCTTGAAAGACAGTGTTGCTCAGTAGTTGAAAATGTGGTCTTTAGCATTAGTCTGATTTGAATCCAGCTTTTGGCACTTAGTAGATATTTAGTGTAAGGGAAGTTACTTAAACTTTTTATGCTTTAGTTTTATTACATAAAAATTAGAAATTATATTTATAATACCTGTCTCATAAAATTAAGTCATATGAGTAATCACATGAGATTATTTAACATACAGTAATCTTTCACAAATGTTAGCTTGATTTTTTTTGTTCATTCATTTGTTCTTTCATCTTGTATGTAGATTTGGTTTTTTAGTTCTGTGTGTGTGTGCGTGTGTGTGTGTGTGTGTGTGTGTGTGTGTGTGCTGTTAGGAATAGGACACAGGGCCTCATGCATGTTAGGCAAGCATTTTACCACTAAGCTATACCCCATTTTTGTGTATAGATTTTTTTGATGTTCTTTTATTATTCTCTAATAGGGTGCTCTTTTTTCTAATTTTAGAAATAATAATTAAAATGTTAGCTTTGCTATTTACTGTTTTCCTTTTATTTGGGAAAGGTGGTAAAAGTGAGAGATCAGAAAGGTAAGACTCATGTGGAAAGCAAACATATGTATTCTTCTTTGTCTTTCTAGTGGGACTACCCTACCTTCCATCACTGACATCCAGCCAGTGCAATGAAAAGGGTCTGAGACAGCACAAGTAACTGTCTGTATAAGCAGTCAATCCCACAGTCTTCAAGATATCCAAGGCAACTCGTGGCACCCAAGGCAAGGCAATCCTGTGCTCTTTTGACAAACCTCACCTTTTGTATAGGCAGAAAGAAGAGCTTATTCACAATTTAATAATGTGATAAAACTGTGGCAAGTCAAACTGAAAGACTTATGGCTTCATCTTATCTGTCCATTTCTGACATTAAGATCTAATATGTCATGATGCTAGGCAACCCTATATAAACTGGTTGCTGGGCAACCATGCTCTGATTTGGTAGAAATAGGCAATTCTGTGAATTATGATCCCACTTGACCATTTCTCCAAACATATTTACTGATCATCACAATTCCTTTCCATTTTTTTGACAGTCTAATGTCAGTGTTCTCCAGCTAAAAATACTTCCAAGCTTAATAAGATTTCCATTTTTCATCCTATTCATGGTCATCAACAAAAGCTCCAATGAGTTGTCAAAACATGTTTTTCTATCACTGAGGTTACAACTAAAATTTTACTTAAAATCTGAACTAGTATTAGAGTTTACTGATTATCTCTATTTTGTTCTGCTTTTCCTTCTCCCCGAGCTTCCACTACTGATCTGCATAGCACGTACCAGGTTTTCACTGTAGTGTTTGATACAGACATTGGCGTAATGAACTACTGGAAAATAAGAAATCTTTTCATTTCACCCAAGGAGCCTCTTATTCATTTAGTCACCATTGCACAGATACTTCCTGAGCATCTGCTTATATGCCTAGCTCTGTGCTAGGCTCTTAGAACTCAGTTGTAAATCTGATAAAGTCTCTGTCTTCAATTTGCTTGCAGTCAAGTGAAAGAGGGACAAGTAGAGAAGTTTTTACTATGGCCAGGAGAAAGAATAGAAAAGAGTTCTGTACAAAGAGAAAAAGATCACAAAGACTGATGAGGGATTAACAGCAATGTTGTGGTCCTGTAAGTGGTTACAAAAAACTGGAGAATTATTGGAGGATAAGAAATTTCAGACTGATAGTGTCTGTAATTAAAGGGGAGCTACAGTCTCATGGCTTTAGTTTTTCATTTCAAACAAAAGAAAATATTTCACCCCTTTTAATTTCCCTAAAATGTTAGAAACTAAGTTCTATAGATAATAGGGTGCATATGATCCAATATTTTCTGTATATGTTTCTTGTATTCAAGATGGCAATTTCTACTCAAAGTTTCCACATGTGAATTCTCCACATCTTGTTTATATAAAATATATAAATAAAAACTATACTTCTAATTAATTATCTTCCATCAGCTGCTTTCCCAATCATTCATGCACCCAAAGACTGGATGTACCTTAGCTCTTTACTCTTTTCCTTTGACTGCTTCCATTTCATAGGTGGAGCTCAATACATGGTCTTCAATGAAAATGATTGCCAATACATCATATTAATTATCACCAACATGATGGTAGTTGCCAGAAATAAATGACTGTCCTTTGGATTATATATCTCCACTGTAAAAGCAACTGAAATAGTTATCTTAACAAACCTCACTTTTATAATGTAGGTGAAAATAATAGTTGCATTTAAATCAGCACAGCCCTTTGGAATGAAGAAATTATTGGAAGATTGGGACAAACAATGTTTATTCAGATTCCATCTGCTTACACTGGTCATCCATACATATTCTACTCATTCAGATACAGGAGAAGTTTATTTTCTTTCATTGTGTACCTTTCCTATGTTTTAGTCCACAAGTCCAAGAGAATTCTCAAGAAACCCATGGGGCATCCCATTAGCTGCAGCAATGATTTCCCCCGCATTTTTTCCTTAAAGCTTCTCCAATACCCTTGAGAAGAGCAGAATTAAATTCACACAGGAAGAAGGAGACAGTATCAAATCACTCATTCAGGGTAGCACAACAAATTAGGGTTGGAATCCAAAATAGAACAAACTCACAATGATTGCTGATTGAACAGTGATTATATTTGATCAGAATTTGGTACCTTATTCTATGATTTGCTACCTACTATATACTCCCAGAATAGGAGCATTTTTCCTGAACTTAGAAAAGCTGAAGGTCTATTAAAGTAAAATTTCTAGGACAATACTAACATTATATTGTTGGCTTTGTGCTAGGCACTTATGTTTTTAGGTGTACTATATCACTTAATTGTCACCATTTAATATCTATGAAATAGACATTATTTTCTAAAAAAATGAACTGATTTTAGCATAAAATGGCTGAAGAACTGCTAAGGTCATACAGTTAGCAGGTCTTGGGGCCAGAAATGTAGAGACATAGCCATTTTTTTCATATATTATCCTTAGAACTTGGCATATGATAGGCATTGTTTATATATGTGTATCAAATAATCAGAAAGTATTCCTATGAGAGATCATTTGGGCACAAAGAACAAGCTATGTCATCCCATAGCCTCATCCTGCAGTCTCAAGAATCTACCTAGTCAAATATTTTCTGCATGAGCTCAGGGAGTCTCAGCACAATTTTCTTTTCTCTCCTTTCAGTCCACAACCCTTCTCTATCTGACAACTGTTTTCATTTTCTCTCCGCCTACCTTTGGGCAATATATGTTATAATTAACTTTCACTACTCAACTTATGACCAATTTTTTTCTCTCATATTCCATACCTTTCTGATGTCTATTTTGTTCTACTTTTCCTTCCTCAAAGTAATTTTTGACAGGCTTTATTCTCTTCATCCATTAGAACAAAGACTTTGGAGGTAGATAGTCCTGAGTTATAATCCAATCTACCTGTTTTCTAATCTATAACTTTGAGCAAGCTATTTAATCTTAATTTTAATAATCTTTAATATTCTCTCTTAAATAATCTTGCTTTGAATAACTTGTCTAAACATCTCAAATTTTTAATTCACAAGTAAAACATCCCAAGACCCCTGAAAATGTTTTTGTTGTAAATGTATGCAAAATATCTTGGGTGATGAAACCTGATGTGAACCCATTTGGGGTGATTTTTTTATTCCTCTTTGTGTGGTCACTCATATGATTCACTGAAAATATTTTACTTATCCCTAAAATGCTGTTCCAGATCCTATTTCTCTACAGAACATGTTGTATATATGACTTGCTGTCTTTTAGAATTCAAACAATTCTGAACTCTGGAATACATCTGCCTCTAAGGATTTTGGACATAGGAATGCACATCTGTAACACAGAAATTTTGGGAGGTTGTGAGAAAAAGAAATAAACTATATAACTTGCCTAACACATTGGCACACAGTAGGCATTTGATAAACTGTAGTAGTTAACTTAAAAATCTCTTTAAAATTCTTATCTATGTGTCAGATGGCAAAAGATACAAGGATTATGAGAGTGCAGTGATGGAGAGACAAAAAGCCTTAAACTGAAATGTTAAAAAAATTCTATAAATTATTTTTGGTTCATTCATGGCTATTGCTATGTTTAAGTTATCTATCTTTATCAATGTCAATACAAAACCCAAAAAGGATTTTGAAGCCTGATTTGATACTTATCTATTTCTTAAAGAATGATTTGGGCACAAAGAAAACATCGATGGGGAAGTTACTTGTTTAATTGGACTTGAACTCTCTTCTCTGGAAAATCTCTTTATAGAAGCTTGGATTGCTTTAACTATAATTCAGTACTTTGAAGCAGAAAGTCAAATGATGTGGCTCTTCTGGAAGAAATTATGCATAGCAGCATCAAGTTCACCACCACTAACAGGAAACATAGTGTCATCAGGTGAGTGATGGAATAAATGAAAGACTATGCAGTTTCCTGGAATAATTACAGTAACTATGTATTGTGAGTTATGAAGGAAAAGAGACAAAACTATTTCTGGCTCTAAAGGAGTGAAAAGTAAAGGGAACTGCTGCAGAGAGTGCCACATCTGTCTATGACAAAATATGATTAAAAATGACCATCTCTTCTTGAAAAACTAGAAACTTGAAAACAAACTTATTTTACTCATGAAAGATTATTGCTATAACAATTTCTTCCAGTCTTATCATGTATTATTTTTCTGAGTGGTCCTCAGTTTCAGATTGGCAATTGTTACCTGGCAAGAAAACTCTGGAAAGCCTATATCAAATACCTTTTTGGTACTCATATTGTGTTAGAAACTGGAGCAAGGCATTCTCTAAAGATGACAAGTTATCAGCAGGACAATTTCCACTTCTAATGAAAATTCAAACTCAATTACTATCCAGGCAGTTTTTCTCTAGTATAAAACCTGTAGTCAGTCTGTTTGCCAATCTCATAGAAGTAACTCAATTTCCAGTAATATACAAGGGCAACTTCTGTAAACAACTTCATAATCAAGGTACTTGTTATTTGAAGCAGACCATTAGAGGTAGTACTCAAACCTGCAGTGTCTGGGGGAAAAATACTTCACTATCTTCCTATGTCTAACCAATACAAATTTGACTATTAAATCAAGCTTCTTAACTTATCTACCATAATCATTCCAAATTGTATCAAAACATCATTTTGTGTCCCATAAATGCATGAAATTATGATTTTTCAATTAAAATAATATTAACAAAAACTTTAAAAATTAAGGAAGAGCAAGGTCCTGAGCTCAATCCCAGGTACCAAAAAACAAAAAACATGGGCTGGGGATTTAACTCAGTGGTTTCACTGCATGCTGCGCAAGTGCAAGGACCTGAGTTCGATCCCTGGTACCTAAAAAAAAAAAAAAAATTAAAGAAGGAAGCTCTCTATTAATGTGTCTATTCCAAGTAGAGCAACATTTCCAACATCTAATTTTATTTTAGCCCTGAAAATTACCTTTTGTTCTTCCAGACCCTTCTCTTTACAATGTAAAATATCTGCTATAGACTGCTTTGTGGTTCCCCACCTTACGTCAAATTCATAGGTTGAAGCCCTAGCTCCTAACATATTGCTATGTGGAAATTGGACTTTTGAGAGATAATGAGGTTTAAATGAGTTTTTGAGGATGGGGCTCTCATGATCAAATTACTGCCCTTCTTAGAAGAAAATACAGACAGCTTAATCTGTCTTCTACCCGATGAAGACACAATGGAAAGGTGACAGTGTATAAGCCAGGAAGTCTGTCACCAGAAACCAATCATACTGGCACTTTGATCTTGAACTTTTAGCCTACAGAATTGTAAGAAAATAAATTTTTCTTGTTTAAGCCATTCAATCTATGAATTATTGTTATAACATTCAAGCAGAAAAGGATAAAATCCAAACTAATCTCATCTGAAATTTAATAAATTCAACTATATCCTACGACCAAGTCTTGTAAAATGTGTTATTTAAAAATTTTAGGTAAGTTGTTCAAACAACTGAACAAATATTAGCAGTGAATTTGTACATAGAGCAATAGTAACACCAGGTTAAATCAAATGGGTTACTCTTTGGGAAATCTAGTGACTGACATGCATTTTCTATAAAGATGTAGTCAAGATATAATGACATCTTTTTAAAAAAGGCTTTACATTTATTAAAGATATTAAAGGTAGGAAAATAAATATACTCTGCAGAGTAAATGCAGGCCAATTAAAGTAGGAAAAGAAGTATGCTGTGCAGGGTGAGAGCAGGTCACTGAAAAAGAGAACACGGTGGCCATGAGCTTAATGGTTACAGTCTTTTGTTTGCCCCACTCCTCAGACTGACATCAGATCTAGGCCATCCAATAAAAAAACCTGCTTGATTTTTCATGAAAATCTTGATAGTATTTTCTGATTGGTCTCAAGTGCAGGGCTTGATACCTTCTCTGTATATGTGTCTTGGATTTCTGTTATTTACAGGTCATGCCCAATTGCCCAGCCACTTTGCCATGCCCTAATCTCCTGCCCCATTTGCCCTGAGAGACATAAATCTCTATAATAGTCCCTACCTCCTGGGGATTATGTTCTCTCCAACTCTCTTAGGATGTTGTGGCTTGCTGGCTGGATTAAAAAACCTGTCAGAAGACAATGAGAAAAGAGAGAATCATGGGCTGCATTCTGGATCAACATCTGAAGCCTTGAATGGATAAACTTTACTAGTAGGTTGAAGATGTGGATCCCAAATATGAGAAGGAACAGGTCAGAATACTTCCTGGTCTGTCTAAAAGATGGACTATGACAGTTCTAGCAATTAGAGATTTTCATGCTTCTCTCAGAGGAGAAAGCATGGCGAAGAAGGATATTAGATAAATTACCTAGAGCCTGAGAGATGCAACCCTGCAAGCCCACATTATAGACCTAATTAAAAACAGAAGTTCTAATAGACAGTTTATTTAAACTGCAGTGGATTAGGAGTCATTTGTGTTTATCCATACCTAGAGCAGTACTGGAGTCTTGCTTCTTTTTTTTTTTTGAAGAGTAGCCTCAGGTTGTTTGGAAGTTTACAAGAATAGCTTTCTTAAACCAAAGAAAATGGTCTAAGCTTGCCAAGGTTATTTTAAGCACAAAGTGGGCAAGCTTTGCAGACCAGTCAGGTGGTCACCACAGTGAAAATCTGAATGACCATTTCCCATGTAGGATTTTCATGGCTTTCCATTGCATCCCTTAAGAAAGTATTATAGGGGCTGGGGATTTAGCTCAGTGGTTTCACCACCTGCTGCGCAAGCACAAGGACCCAAGTTTGATACCCAGTACCAAAAAAAAAGAGAAAGTATTATAGATAGCTAAGTTAGAAATTAATATACAGTCAGAGAGTGACTGGGCTCTCAAGGAACTCAGTGAAAAATAATGACATCAGAATTGTGTCTGGAGGCACATTTGAAGCCCAGGCCTCAAGACAGAGGTGCAATGGCCCAGCCTATGTGCCTCCCTATGGGTTAAACAGTAACTTGGTATAATACTGTAATTAGCATCACCTGGTCCAGGAAGTCCAGATAGCCATCAGTTGCCTAGGTGGGTTACCAGAGCATCTGGTCCCATACCTTTCAAAAAATCCCATTGATCTTTCCATGGACCCTTGCTGCATAATTCATTTCCCTGTTGGATTAATATTAACTAAGCAGCAATAATTTAGGTTGATTGTAATTTGACCCATGTTGTACCCACATTGTGATTTTGCTGTATAAATTATCCCTGACAAAGGACTCAGTGGCAACCCACTTTGAGACCCCTTCTGTCTCTCAGGAGTTATCTTTCAATAAACCTTTCCTACTCTTAACCTCCGTTATTCCTTGAATTCATTCTTTGATTTCAGGGGACACGAATTTGGCACATCTGACATCTAGCAGGTTGGAAGTTAAATTTCTCATATATCAGAAGGACCAGTTTGAATGGTTCCTCAGAAATAGGGAATAAGACTAGGGTCTTGTGGGGTCCCCTTTTGGCCTCTCTATCAGCCTTTTCATTTCCCAAAGAGACTTTAGATATGTCTTTTTTGGTGTCCCTTGCAATGAATGACAGAAAACTGCAGGGGAAAATAGACTTCCTCCAATTTTACTAGTAAATCTTTTCCTAGTAAAGGGCACTGAGGACAATTGAAAAATCATGGTTAGACATTTGATCTTCTAATTGACATGTTAGAGTAGGAGTAAAGAAGCTCTAATTAGGCTTCCCTTGATCCAAATTATGGTTGTAGATCAAGAAGTTAAAGCAGAAGCCAAAGGAAGTGAAATTGCTTACCCATGACATCCAGGGTCACCTGGATTTCTCATAAGTAATAGAGAAGCCCATGGAAAGGGTCATTGCAGGTGGTACTCGCCCCCTCTAGTCCTCTTCATCAGAACCTAAGATGAGAGTTTTGGCTGGCTTTGCCTCTTTTTGGGAGTGGGGACAGTCAGTCTTCCAGTGCCATGAGTCAGGCATATTGGCTGCCTGACACAAGGCAGAATCCAGGTGGTAGCTTGGTATAGTTGCATGCCCAGTATCAGGTTTTCTTGCATGTTTTCATTGGTCCTGGGTCTTCCCTTGGATAACTTGGGTGTGCTAAAAGCATTGCCAATTGTGACATCCATAATTTTGATTTGTCTTTTTTCTCGTCCTTCTCCTTTCATCTTATCTAGGACTCAATTGTTGAACACAGAAAAAGTTATGCTTAGCCACAGGGTCATAGAGGTCTAGGGCCTCATCTACAAACTTTCAAGGATCTTTTGAAAATATTGGATCTTTCTGGGGGTGCTACTCTATTCTGGTGGAGTGTCTGAGTATTTACTGGCCTGAGTAATATGAGGAGGTAGAGGAGAACTTCCAGTAAGGTTGTTTTTACTAAGCAGGTGGGAGAGACCCATTTCCTCCTGAGAAAACAGGGCATCTGACAAAAGGATCATCAATAATATTAGTTTTCTCTTCCTTGGAGGCTTAAGTACCATAATTTTAGGGCATTTTTAGAGATAAAGAGCTATAAAAGCCTGAACATAAGGGATTTTATGTCACTTTGCCTTTTGCAAAAAAGACCTAACTTAATAGTATGATTATGTAGAAAAGAACCTTAATAAGTTCTAGGTACAAGGGTAGAGTTTGTTATCCATTAAATTTAGCTCTACTTTTGGGTACTCATAGCTGCTTGTGTTGACCTTTATTGGCTGTCCCTTTGTTCTGCTCAGTCCCACAGTTACATGTTTAGAAAAAACAGGGAGGGGGTCTAATCTGATTCAGAAGAGAAGAGGAAAGGAGGCCATATATTCCCTAAAAGCTGGGCTCTAGCTCTTATCTATAAGCATGAGATTTCCTGATGCCCATGAGGTCAGTTGAAAAAGAAAATAAACATGGCAGAACCATGTGACTAGGTCACATGATAAACCAAAATGGCCGCCAGACATGGTTGAACCATGTGGGTGACCATCAGAAGGAAAGGTAGACTAGGTTCCATGAGGTCTTAAGAAACAAGGCCCTGAGAAAGTGACTAACTAAGAATACCCAGAGATAAAAGGACAAGGGGAAAAGTACAGATGAGACTTTCAGCATGGAAAAGGCATGCTGTGATAGGCAACTACTCAAGCAGGAGACCAAACTACCAAAAGCTACTTTTCCCAAAAGAGTATGAAATTGGAACAAAGTATTAGGGAATACAAAAACATGGGGGGAGGGGTGCAAAAATGCATAGAAAACTCTAGGTGTACACATGGAATCTGAACAGTTTGCAAAAGCCCTCTTGGATCGGTGGTTTCTAAAATGGCCTATTTCATAACTGGGCCAGGGGCAGATGCCCTGGAAGCTCTCAATTGACTTGTACCCAAAATGAGTGACTGAAAACTGAAAAAGAAAAAAGAAATGGGCATAAAATGGAAGCAGTCCTTTGGGCCTCTCTTACTGGCTGGGAAAAACACAGAGGACGTGTGCTTCCTTTCCCATCCTACATGGTGGGACACACTAGGAAACTGTTCCTGGAGCCATGAAAAAGCTTCCCAACTTCCCCAGGTCCCATTCATTTTTCCCACTCTCTACTTCCCTAGCTGTCCTCAACAACCAACATCAGAAAAACAGTTTAATGGGGCCTGGGATTTAGCTCAGTGGTGACATGCCTGCCTTGCCAGTGCAAGGTTCTGAGTTCAATCCCCGGTACCGCAAAAAAAAAAAAAAAAAAAAAAAAAAGAAAGAAAGAAAAGAAAAACAGGTTAAGGACTTGAGACCTCCAACAGAAAAAAGCCTATGTGTGAGAAAAGGGACCAGAAGGGGATGGGGTTTTCCTAGGGGATTGAGAAAGGGAAAGAAAAAACTAAACTGGTGCTTCTTGGGTTGAGTTCATAGACTTCAGACAGAGAGAGAGAGAGAGAGAGAGAGAGAGAGAGAGAGAGAGAGAGAAAACTGTGCCCAAAAGGCCTTAATTCCTGGCTGGCTTAGCCAAAAATGTTACTGGGGTTCTGGGGTTCTGTGGACTTCTAGAGTTTTCTTTTTAGGTTCTTGTTATCCAGAAGAAAGAATTGGACAGGAAATGAGGTTGTGAGGGTTTACATTTATTAAAAGAATTAAATATATGAAAAGAAATATGCTCTGCAGTGTAAGTGTGGGCCAATTAAAGTAGGAAAAGAAGTATACTCTGCAGGGTGAGAGCAGGTCACTGAGAAAGAGACAGCAAGGTGGCCCAAGATATAGTGACAAATGGGACTATGGATAGTGATGTGTAGATCTACCTTAATGACAAGAACAAAAATAAATTAAATCATAAAATCATAACATGCCCAAATTAGAAAGAGCCTTCATATTTTGTGCCACAATGGTTTTCAGTCTAACCTCTGGAAAGTCCTACCTTCTTGGAAAGAGATATTGAGTCTTCTTTGACTTAGAATCAGTCTTGTGAGGTGAGGCTCTCCCATTCTATCCTTAACCAGAGAAACAATAGATTAAGCCATTTCACATCTTGTAATTTACCTCACCTTATTTGAAGAAAGGATTCTGAAACTGAATTAGTTTTCCCACTGATGGCTACAATACTTAACACTGAAAGTTTGAATGAAGAGAGGTTTAATTTGTCTCTCATTTTAAGGGTATGCAATCTTTGGTCAGCTGGATCCACAGCAGAAGCATCATGCAAAAGGGAGTGGTAGAGCAAAACTTCTTGGTTCACAGTGCCTGGGAAGCAGAGCAGGGGAAGAGTGATAGGGACGAAGGTGTTCAGGGAAGATACTCATTCCAAGGCCATGCTTCTATGGCCTACCAGATACACCCAGATATATTTTCAACCTATCCCCCAGACTAATCCCCAAACCAATCAGCTTTGTTAGTTGTATTTCTTAGAACAAATTATCTAGCCTTTCAAAGCTTCAGTTCCTCCATCTGAGATATTACAATTATAGTTCCTAACTTATGGTGTTATGGTAAGGTGAAAATAGGAGCATTTATGTTAAGCTCCTTCCCCAATATTTAGCATGAAGGAAATTTATACATTTTAATTACTTTTCTTTCTTTATCATTTTCCTCTTTTATCTACCAGGACTAATTAACCCACTAACATTTATGTGGAAAAACTCATCATTACTTGGGGATGGTAAATATTAAGGGAAAATAGTTGGTATAAAAATGAATCTGTTTAGTTCAGGAAAATGAATAGATTGACCGTCACTAAATACCTTTTATTAACTCAACAAGGCTCAGAGAATTTGCTTCAGCCAGTGGGGGCCCTGGTCATGGAGTCCAGGTCAACCATTCCTATGGCACGATCACATTCTATGCAAATTTTTTTAGGGCTGGATTTCAATTGCATAAATTGAACTAGAGAATTGTGACAATATATGTGTTCTTGAAAAGAATAAAAAATCATGGCTTAATATCTGAACATTTCAGGTGAATATGTTTTTACAATTGAGATGTCCCAGAATAGTTGTTTTCCATTTTAACTGAGAAATACACAGTCCTCATGGCTTGATTAGATAAGTTGTAATTATGTATAATTTGAACCATTTGTGACATACTCAGGAAACACATGGATGTTACAACTTTATTATCTCCATTAGAATTACCACTTTCATCCTCCATAAAAAATCTCATTTTGATCCATTCCTGAGAGAGTAAGGAAGAGTAAGGGAGAGGGAGAGGATAATCCTTATTGGCACTGACTCACTTGTGACAGCAATCTTCACTTATTGCAATTCTAATGCAAGACGTGTGCTTCCACAGTGATTCACCAGCATCTAAACAATTTAGCTATGATTTGATGACCTAGGTTTTAGAATAGAAATAATAAAAGAACCCTTTAAGAGGTGCAATAAAAGCCAATGCCCATTTAGGTTTGATAAATACATCTGGTGTGCTGTATGACTTACTGCTTGTTATACAAGTAACAATAGAAATTGTGTTCTCAATGATATGTCATTAGTCTCATTTTTGGTACACATTCTATGAAATTGTTTTTCATGTGAAAGTTCTATTTAAATAAGAAGTTATATGTAGATCAGAAGAGATCTTGTGTGACTACGAAAATGGCCGGAAGAAATTTCACTGGCCCCCACACTATCAGATTCAATAACACAGCTGGAAATATGTTTTTGAATGTACTATGTCTCAGCAGCCCTGGGGTGAGCTGCTTGATAGTTAAACTCTATCTAGAGTCAGTCAATGTTGCATGGACAGGGTAGAATTGACAATAGTCTTCTGTCTGGGAAACACTTGAAACTTACTTTCCCCTGCAACAGGCTTCATTAGTTATGCATTATAACCATTGCTTGTGACTCAGTTATGTCCCCAAAGGCTAGAAATTCCTTGTTTCTAAGATCAATGGATAGTGGCTAAAGGTTCTTTATTGCAGATACCAAAAGCTCCTGGTGTTTAGTAATTATTTTGGACTTCCCACTTCACCCCCGCCATACACACTTGCTTAGGACATAGTATGTCCTATGCCACCTGATGCCACAATTAATTTAGCTATACTTTGCAGTAGCTAAATTATGCCTTATTTTTTAGACCCATTAGAGAGTCTTTATTTTATGGTTGGGTTTCTCTGATAGGACTTTGGTATAAGACAATGAAATTTCAAGGAGATACAGAGAATAGAGCTTTCTGTTTACAAATTATCTCCTCTCTTCCTTGGGAGTGGAGTCTTAGAACAGAATGATTTGCTAAGTACCTAAGGTAGATAAGTAGGCAGCTTAGTTAGGTTATTTGGGATAGGTCCAAGCACCCACACATTTCATATGTGAGCTGAATGGTAATTAACTGAAGTACTAAACAAAGGTAATGGAAGGATAAACTGGAAAGAAAAATTGTCAATTTGTTATATTTTCTTTCAAATGCTCATAGCTATGTAATAACTACTCAATCCAGTTAAGCAGAGAAAACATACTAGGCCTTTTTCCCATAGGGATTCATACATTAGTAAACTATTATGGTGGCAGTTTGTAGAGCTTTCATAAGGAATAAAAAAGCCATAACAAGTGAGTTCTACATTACTTGTTTTATCTGATTGATACTGTGTTCAGCTACTTCTAAGATGGCTCCCAATGATCCTTGTCTCCTACTTTCCATGATCTGTGTAATCAATGCCCTCCTCTTTTGAGTGAGGACTGGGCCTAGTGACTTATTTCTTATGAATAAAATATGACAAAATGATGGAATGTCTCTTTGAGGATAGTCTACAATGAGGCTGTGCTTTATTCTCTTTCCTTTTTGATCCAGCTGTTCTTCTCATTTCCTATCTCAAAGTAAACCATACTGTAGCAGAGGGTGGTGGTACATGCTATTACTCTAAAAGGCTGAAGCCAGAGGATTACAAGTTTGAGTTCAGCCTGAATAATTTAGAGACTTAGTGACATGTTGTTTCAAAAATAAAGGGTCTGGGAATGTAGCTCAGTGCAGAAGCCCTGAATTTAATCTCTAGTACCAGAGGGAAAAAAAGAACTATATTTTGAGCTCACCTATGAAAAGGTCCATGAAACAAGGACCACATGTCTGGACAATAGCCAGGGAAAACACGAGATCCACAATAGCCACATATGTAAACTTAGAAGCAGATTCTAATCCATTTGACTTTTGATCTTGAACCAGAGGCACCTAGCCAAGTCATGTCTGTATTCCTGACACAACATTTGTGAGATGATTCATATTTGTTGTTTTATGTCATTAAATTTTAGGATAATTTGTAACACTGCAATAAATGACTAGTACAAATTGGTACTGACTACCTTGAATAGGGTTCTATAAAGAATATTGTGGCATTGTCTACTCCTAAGGAAAGAGTTGTCCATCAATAATAGGTGTCTCCCATGGACACAGAATAGAAGGATTAATAGCATGTGTACTGTTCCCTTATACTCATACTCTTGTGGAGTTTATTATTGTGAGCACAATGACATAGGTAACAAAAAGAAGTCATTTTGGAATTCTGTGGAATACCCTGTTATTAATTTGACTTATTTCATTGTCAATTATTAATATCATGTCACATTAATTGGTTGGATTGATTTCTATAGATTCTAATTTGGGCTAGTTTCTGATTATGTAATTTGAGGAGGCAGGACTCTAGGCAGTGCACATCAACCAATTGGTGTTTCCTGGAGAAAGTCTCAGGATAGAAATACAGATAGTAAAACAAAAGTGGAGAGAGAATAAAAGACAATTTTCTAATATTGGTCCTAAATTCTGAGGGTCTTAAGATCTCCTGGGTAGAAAGTGGCCCGGTAGCTGGTAGAGTTGTTAGGAAGTCTAGCTGAGAGGAATGGCTGCTATCCAAATATTGATACCTAAGAATCCCAGGAAGATCTAAAAACACAGTGTTCCTTGTAAGCCTGAGGGCCTTACCAAACGCTCCAAGGAGCTGACTGCAGTGAAGAACACCCGGGAAGGAACACACCAGACAAGTTGGAAAGTAAAACAGACCTTAGTCTGGCCAGATGGCACTCCCAAAGCAAAGTAGCTTAGAGAGGCGACTAGCCCAGAGTCCGAGGCTCTTTTTATAGGGGGTTGCAGGGGAAGTTAACAGGCAAAATTTACAGAAGAGGAACAAAGGTTAGTGGTCAGCTGACACATACTGATGGTCAGCAGATGTTTGTAGATTATTCTATAGATAGCGGTGTCTAGAACATCAGTTTCGAACAAAGAGTTGAGTAATTTACTTTGGGACCTTATGGCTGATACAGATCTTATCTAGTGTCCTGGAACTAACAAGCATCTTTATCTATTTACTCACATTCAATCACAGTTGGGGCTAGGGGAGTTTTATGATTACAGAGTTATTCAGTCCCACATTCCTCAACACACGTCCTGGAACATTGCCTAAAAGAGTATATGCTCCCTTATCCCAGGGAAGTTCAATGACTCTGTAATGAACATTAGCCTGTGATCCAAATGAGTGAGAAGGTTTTAATAAAGGAAATTATATTTCAAGGTATTTTCTTATTTGTAAGACACATTTTGAAAACAATCCAATGTTCAAGCATGCTCCTTTTCATGAGTAGGACCATCATTTCCACAACCAAATGCCATATTTTTTAAACCTGAAAGGATTTTTGCTGTTTTAGGAATTAAATGAAAATGAGATTTCTGTGAGATATCCCTGAGGGTTCTCAGGTTATATTTACATAAATAAAACATGAACAATGCTAAGAAAATATTTATGTAGCTGAAGAATACTTAACCCATTTTGATGTTTAGTTTGAAGACCAGGCTAAATGTCATAGTGATGTGGAGGGAAGAGATGTAACTCCCAAAGCTACTAGATATCTGAAACATGAGTTTGTGCGCTCTAAAATTGAAGAATGAATTCTAGGAACAATGGAGGTTAAGAGTAGGAAGAATTTATTGGGGAAAAAAAAGCTTCTGCCTAAGAGAGATGGAAGGGGGACTGGAAAGTGGGTTGCCTGCTGTCAGGTAAAAGGGCCCAAAACCAAGACCAGACCAGGCCACAACATGCCTTTATTAGGGGAACAGATCTGCCGGTCTGTCTCTGAACAAAGGAGAGACAAAAAAGCAATATGTTCAGGACAGCAAGTGCCTTTTATAGGAGCGGGGATGGGGCTTGTAGGAGCTGAGGTGGGGTTGAATGAGGTAGTGACTAGGGAATGGAGTAGCCGGTGACGTCACTAGTAGTAGGAGGTGAGCAAGTATTAGGTTACTCTCTAGTTGGGAACAGGGGCATGCTGGGAAGAAGGGTTTGTTCTTTGGTGGGAGCAACCATCTTGGCATGACGTCACACAGGGTTGGGGGCAAGGCACAATAGGAAGAGGGAAGCTACTATACCTAATAGGTGCTGAGGTAGTGGGAGAACTATCACCTGCCCACCCCACTTTTCAAAGATATTTTATACAGTAAAGCCATGTGGTGAAGTGGGTACAAAGTGGGACAAAACTATAAGACCCATTGGAAATTTACAAGGGCATGAGGTGGGACAAAACCATGACCAACCAATAAGATTACAAGTACAGTCACCCAGGTAATATTGATTAAATAGGGGTCAAATGGAGGAGCAAGTCACATAGCAAGAGTACAAGGATTTTCAGTAAGGGTGGGGGTCAGGGATATTTCCTGGAGAAGCTGGGTTAAGACCTTGGCCTCCACCCAGGTGATTGACACCTACTTAGAATATCAATCACTGCTATTCATCCTAATGGCTGTGGTAGTTTCTCTTCTTTTACAATACTGGCCTTCAATGAATGTGTCTTCACTGTCCTCCTTGATGGGTCCTTGACTGTCCTCTATGTTGGTTCCTCATGGCCCTGTTTAACTGCCTACAGGATATCTAATTAACTTACCTATCTGCAATAATAGGAGCTTTCACATTCTCATATTTAAAGAAATCTGAAAAATGATAAATG
Source organism: Heterocephalus glaber (assembly GCF_053883595.1). Taxonomy (NCBI): domain Eukaryota; kingdom Metazoa; phylum Chordata; class Mammalia; order Rodentia; family Bathyergidae; genus Heterocephalus; species Heterocephalus glaber. The sequence continues at coordinate 39,947,236 of NW_028258320.1, read as the reverse complement.
TGTAAGAAATTTGATATTTCAGTAATATTAGTTTTATCTTCTTCTCTAACAAGATTAAAGAAGTAATACTACTATTGAAGAACTCTCACATGACATTTCTTCACAAGACTGGAGTATACCTTAATTTCTCTCTGTTAAAATATTTTTATTTATTCAATCACAGAAACTTTTCCTTATCAAGACAATATTTTTCTACTTTATTCAATTATGAATTCTTCAGAAGTCTTGGGAAGGCTCTTTGTCCTATAAGCCCATTGAGACATGTGCGTGTGCACACACATGCACACACACACCCCACCGTACAAGCTGAGAGGAAAATATCTTATTTACACTAAATTGAAAATAAAAGTAATAATTTTTTTATCTTCAAGGCAAGTACAATGGAGAAGGACCTAGTAGGTAAATGATGAGTTAATGATTGTAGTGCAAAGACTAAGGCCACCCTGAGTCTGAATTTAAATTGCTAGCTTGCCTCTGATATGTTAATTTATCCCTCAGGATATTGATAGCATCCCATTTGGTAATGGAGGTAAAAGCTTTTTATAACAGTTCAAAATGAACTTTTTTTTAAGACGAAGAAAAACATTTAGTTACTTGGTTGATGTTTTCTCCAGTTGTTTTCTGGACAGAATCTCAAATGTCAGCTGTTTTGAATAAAAAGAGAGTGTCTGATCCTTACCCTGGTCACTCTTGTCCAATCCATCAGATTCCTTTATAAACTTTTTCTTTTTTTGGTCATCTATCTCTTCCTAACAGAGTCTGTAATTGATGATTAGATCCAAGTTTGAGTTTCACTGGGAAGTATTTGTATCACAAGAATTGAGGGAATCGGATATGATCAAAACAAAGGGGTAAGGGAAGTGGGAGGGGAAGGGGAAAGGAAAAATTATGAGGAAAAAAAAAACGGAAACAAAGTCTATGTAAATTGGGAAGGGCGCACAGGTAATGGGGAAAAAATAAGAACCAAAATACAACATGTACAGGTACAAGCACTCAATGATAAATGTAAATGTATTGTATACCTAAAATGTACCGATAAAAGAATTTAGGCAAAAAACCAAACAAAACAAAACAAAAAACATCCGATTATCTCTGGCCAACTGAGACAATCTCACAAGTAGGAAGGTAGGGACATCTTCCTCTTTGCCCTGTGGAGTCCTGTGGTTCCAATTAGTTTGCTTAAAATCTGTGAAAAAAAAAAATTCCCATTTTTCTCAAATCAGTGTGCTGTGCCTGATACTTTTACTGAGTAGCTACTAAAGAATGATTTAACATATTTTGGCTAATTACAATTGATGATATAAATAAGTAGCATAATTTTTTGAGGTTTTGAATAAGAAAAAAATGGATGTGCCCCCAAAATAATTTTCTGGCTCTAAACTGCAGAAATACCTTCAAAATCATTATTTTATAGCAACAAATCACCATTTTGCAAAATGTACTGTTTTCCAAATAGTGGAACACATTGTTCTATGTCATTGCCCTCTAATTTGTAGGGTAAAAAATAGAGGAATAGTCTCAATATTTCATAAATTAATAGTCTAAATGGTTTTGTCAAAAGTAATTAAAAAAAGATGCTTGTTACTCTTTTCTTTTTTCCTGTGTATCTCTCTTCACCTTTTCCTGCTTCCTAGGTGCAGCCTCTTTCCTTACTGTCAGCTTCTTTTTAAACTATTTTGGTCCAGTTAACATACTGCTATTTCCTGGCTTATAAGAAAATTTTCCAGATTATCTCTTGATGTAGATGGATCTCATATTTGACTCTCATTTTATGATTACTTGCCTTGTACTTCTCTTCACCTCATTTACTCAACACAATTATATCTGAATTTTTGGTTAAATCAATATTCATTGCGTTTATTATTATAATAATGAAAATACTATTTCCGTCTAAGCCACCTAATATATAATGACCACATTTCCTTTCTTGCCTACATCCTGGAATTAATATTGCATTTTTGTGATTATTTTCCATGTGCGTATCACTGTCAATTCCATAATATCTGACAGGGTTCGAAACCTCTCCTCTCTGTGACAAACACACCACATAATTTATTAGTGCCTTTTATTTTTCCACTTTGAGAGCAATTAATTTTTTATTCAATCTGAAGTATTAGATTTCAAGGCCTGCTGTGGTTTTCATCCAAAGACTTTTTTCTTCTGGTGCTCTAGACAAAATCTTTCACCTCTCTGTTTTTCTCTCTCTCCCCCTTGCTCTCTTTGTCCTGCTTTCTCCCTTTTTCCCTCTCTAGATTGACTCCTAATGCAATATCCTTGTTCTAAAGGGACACATTCTCCATAACTTCCTGACCTGACACTTTGTGCCTTTATTCTATCCTTAAATATCAACCTAGTTTCAATAGATGTGGCATTCCAGGCTGAAAATAATTTTCCCTAGGAATCTGAAGGCAAGACTCAACTATTCTCCAACTTTCAGCAATCCTGGGGAGAAATCTGATAGTATATTTATTTTTATTATTTGCACATAATCCATATATTTTTTGTTCTCTGGGACTTTTAACAATCTTTTCTTTAAATCCAGAGTATTCTGGAATTTAATTATATGACTTACTAAAGACTTTTTAGTTGTTAATCTGGCATATCAATGGGTGCTGTTATAGTTTAGATTTCAAATGTGCCCTGAAGCTCACGTGTTTCAGGCCTCTGTTTCTGAATGCAGCAGTACTCAGAGGTGGACCCTTTAAGAGGTGACTGGATCATGAGGGCTCTCTATTGATGAATTTATATCATGATGAGCTATTGAGAAGTTGTGGAAACTTTAGAAGGTACGGCCTAGTTGGAAGAAGTAGATCACTAGGGGCATGCCCTTGAAAGATATATTTTGTCCCCAGCCCTGGTAGTCTCTCTCTTCCTCCCTGTCTTCTCTTCCTCCCTTTCTTCTCCTTCCCTCCCTCCTCTTTCTCAATCCCTGCCTCCCCTCTCCTTATTGGGCATCATGGAGTAACTTTGTTCTACTGTGTTCTCCCCTTCATGATATAATGTCTCACCACAGGTCCATTAGCAACAGAGCCCAGTATGGACTGAAACCTCCAAAATAAGCCATGTCCTCCTTTATCAATTTATTTGTGTCAGGTATTTTGTCACAGCAATGGAAAGCTAACACAGCAACCTTCCTTTTAGAAATATAGGTTCTGAAATTTTTTAATGGATTGTTTCTTTCATATTGTTCTACCTTCTATTTTTTCCTACTCTTCCTTTCTGGTATTTGAACTTCACAGATTAAATTTATATTTTCATCTTTCTAAAAATATCATTTATCATTGCTTTGTCATTTTGTTTCCTTTCTGAAAGATATCTTTGAAATGTTCTTAACTGTATCTTCCTATGTGTGTGTTCCTGCTCTCATATGTTTTTTAGAATTTTTTTTTATTCATTAAGCTTATTGGTACATTTTAGTTATAAGATATGATGATATTCATCATTGGCAATTTGTACCTTTACATGTTATATCTTGGTTCTTATTTTTTTCCCCATTCCACTGCCCTCCCTTCAACCCCTCCACCCCTCCCTATTTACAGACTTTGTTTCCTTTTCTCATATTTAATTTTAAAGTGTTCTTTTAAAAAGTCTATGATTATTACTTTATATAGCAGCTTTTCTTCCTCTGAAAAATTAATTATAGTTTTTAGAGCTATTTTCCCTGCTGTTTCTATACTTTCTGAGTTCCCTTTACCTTTATTAAAGACTTTTCACAAATATTAAATCTGTGCATAGGGGCATATTTAAGAGTGAAGGGCACACACAGACTCACCCATACAGCAAATGTGATATTTGTTGCTATACATATGTAGGCTTTTAAACTGGTAAACATCACTGAGAATGATTAATTGGGACCCAAACTTCTCTGCTTTGCTAACACAGATTTCCACCTTGTAAAATTTTGTCTATTGTCATCTGCTCTCCTTTCCCCTTTGTCTGTGTCAGCTAGTAACTTATGCATTTACTTATTTTTCATATATTAACAATGTCTTGCAAGATATTATATAATTTACATTAAGTAATATGTGCAGATTATTATATTTTAAGATTACGCAGTGTACATAAGGATGTCTAACAGGGAGCTATTAGTTCTACTTGAAGAGGCACTTGGGAAAAGTGCCAAGAAGATATTTTGTAGTGGTTGACCCTTAGCTAAATCTCCAGCTTCTAGCCTTCCCAGAGGCATTTGTTGGGCAGGAAAGAGGCTAAAGAGCATGAAAAGAAATTGGTAGAGCAAGAAAGAAGTCATAGGGCTGTAGCACAGCATGGTCTTTTCCACAGAACTGCAAATTGTAGCAGTGCAGGTAATGTGTGAACATGAGGAATGAGACTTTCAAGATCATCAGATTGGGTAACAGATCTCCTCACACTCCATTCTGAGACCCTTTTCAAAGCACCATGAGCAATGAAAATGAGTAGGACTCCATTCCTTCTTTAAGGAGCTCAGGGTCGAAAAGAGGAGAGGTATAAGGATGCACAGGTAATGGGGAAAAAATAAGAACAAGATACATCATGTACAGGTACAAGCAACCAATGATAAATGTAAACATACTGTATACCTAAAATGTACCAATAAAAGAATTTAAGCAAAAAACAAACAAACAAACAAATGGCAGTGATGTTGGACATAACTATGTAAATCGAAATATGTTTTCCAAGGAGGAAGAGATCATATCTAATTGAGAGAAATGGTTTAATGCAGGAAGAAAGACTCATAAAAGGCCTCAAGTTTATATAAAATGAGTCTGGGTGAGAAAAACCTTGAGATGGAAGGGAATTAAATGAGCATAAGCCAGTTGCTAGACACAGAAAGGATAATTATAGAAAAGCAGGAAGTCCTATTTCATTGGTAAACAGGCAAGATAAGTCTGGCATGTGGTCTCAGCCATGGTGTACATGACCTTGAATGTCAGGCTGAGCAGTTTGTGCAGACTTCCGTAGCCAAGAGGATAAGTGCACAGAATCCAACCTACTTACAGTGACAACAGATGTCTCTGACATCACCATGTCTCTTCCTTGTTTCTGGCTTCCTTCCTCCTTGAGCATGAAACATTCTAGAACCACAGTAGTAGTTTTTTAACTTTCTCCTTATGTCCATCCTCCCCTTCAATTTACTGTTTGCACATTGAGTTGTAAGAATTAAAATCAAATAATCTTCTTCCCTCCTTTTAACAGCTGATCACTCCACTGATGAAATTCACACCCATCTCCAAGCTTTTGTTCTTGCTGTTTTTCACTCTACTAGAAATTACTCAACAAGAAGTCAGGAGATTGGCTATTATATATTTTTTACCAAATATGATTCCTAGCATAGTACCGGAACATAATAAATACTCAATTAACATGTATGGGATAAAGGAATGAATAAATACATATTTTTAAATGCCTCTCCTCACTCTTATTACATTACCTTCTAGAACATGAAGTAGACCTATGAGAACATCTTGCTTTAACCAAATCATTTCTTTAATTTTTAAATTATGCAGTCTCTCGTTTCTGTTAATCTTCTTATACTGTGAGCTACATGAAGGTTGTAATCAGGTCTCTGTTTTTATACATTTCACTTTTGTTGTTTTAGCCATAGTAGCTGCTCAATAAATGTGTTAAAATGTTTGCATGATGAAGACAGTTAGGAAAGGAAGTAAGAGGTAAATGATGTGACTTTTTCTTTTATGTAAGGCAGAAAACTTTTTTCTAATTATCTCCTAAACATTACTAATTATTATTTCTTGTCTTGGCTCTATAGGTTAGCTTTTGGCTTAGGCACACTGATTTATAATGCTGCATTTGCATTTTTTCATCTGCAGTGTAGAAGTAATATGTGGTCTATAAACCACTTGCTTTAGAACCCCCTGGGGTGCTCATTAAACACACATTTTCTTGGTCTGTATCAGCAGCTCCACTTGCAGAGCATCTCCAGGATTAGTGTATGGGGATCTGAATTTTTAACAAATTCTTTCAGTACTTCTTATGTGGACTGAAGTCTGAAAAGCATTGGTGAAAGGTTGTATTAAATGATCTTTTTCTATGATTCTGAATTCTTTTATGTAGCTGAAATAGTGTATATTGGCCATCTGGTGAGAGAAAGAGAGAGCTATATTCTTTAGTTATTGCTGATGTAGATTGCAGGAAGTTTCCTAGTAATTCTTGTCAGCTGCTAAGCAATGTGCTGTTTCATGTGAGTAATGGTCTATTCTTTGCATTATTTTGTATTAAATTATATTATTTCTCATGTTTTGTGTCTCTGAAAAAAATAAAACTGTGGTATGGTAATTTTTCACAGGAAAAATTTCTGTGTATATAGGTCTCATAGTTGATGAGTCAGATTCTTCAAACTCTTTAGAGGAGTAACCCATGTATTTTATTTTAGAAAGCTACACTAAATTGTTTCAGTTATGGGTCCAGTTTAATATGCTGGTGATACTTATATTCTGCAGATTACAACAAAGAAATATGGGAATTTATTAGTGATGAACTAGGGACAAAAAGTGATTCTTTATTGGGGTAGAATATGTGATAGTAAAATGAAAAATAATTGCAAAATACAAAGAAAGGAATAATTCCTCTCTTTCTAGAAAATTTAGAACAGGTCTTGAGGAAAGAGTAAACTGGATGAGCAATACCTTCCAGCAGCATTTTTATGGAAGTTAGAGAGTGAAGAGGGTGCAAACTGAATGGTGTGACAGCAGTAGAAGTGGAGTAGAAGTGGGTTCAGGAGGAGAAATAAATTTTGCTGGAAACTCAGCTATAAGAGAATTAAACTCTGTTTCCAAGATTCTGCATGTTTTATTGCATCATAGAAAACTCTTGCAAGCTGAAGATAGAAGGGAAAACACTGCTAAAAACTTGTATGGACAGTTGAGGAAAGGGTAACTTTAACAAGGATTTAGTATTAGGGATATGGGGTTTTTAGACTGGCCAGGAATTTAATGTTTATATACTGTCTACTCATTTAATGTTTGAGACAAAAACATGCACACATGCATATATATGTTGTCTCAATTACTTTTCTTGCTGCTGAAAGAAAATACCCAATACCCAAAGTTAAAGGAGGGAAGGTTTATTTTATTTAGCCCACAATTTGTAGAGGCTTCAGTCCATAGTCAACTGGCTCCAAGGCAGGGCAGCATGGCAGAAGGGAAACAGTCTTTTTGGGGGTAGGCAAGCAGCAGCAGCAGCAATCTTCCTCCTAGATTCCATCCAGGCTACAAGCCCATTGGTTGGTGTCATCCACACCCCAGGTAGGGCTTCTCATTATCCACACCTAGAACTATGCTAAACCAATCAGTGGACTAATTTAGTTACCACACCCTTAATCCATATTCTCATACCCAGCTCCAAAAAGCTGCACCTATGAGTGCATGGGCTTTGTGGGGATATCTAGATACAAACCATAACATATGTATAACACTTTCTACTAGTTAAATCTCATGTTATAACTTGGCTAAAAATTCTCATCTTATGCTTCAGATATTTCCATTAGAGTTGAGAATTACTCAACACTGGCTCTAAAATTAATTACATTAAGAAACTCATCAAAAGTTGCATTCATAAATGAAATAATGATTACTGAGGATAACAACAATGCCACTTCATGTTGGTGCCACAATTTGAACACCTGTAATGCATTTACAAGTCACTTCTGTTATCCTCAGGGCCTATCATCCATCATCTCATTTAATCTTCACCGTAATCTATATGACACATCCTATTTCCTAAGTTGAAAGAGGAACTGGTGGGTTGACCAAAGCAAAAATGCTACTTAGTGGCATGGATGGTTAAGAGAAGTGATTATTAACCCTTTCATCAGAGATGGTCTACACCCATCATTTTTGTGTTTTGAAGGTTTCTAGATATTTTTGTGTTTTGAAGGTCTCTAGATATTGAAGGAGGCAGAATTTTCCCTTTGAACTCTAGGTTTTAGCCCCAAAAGGTAGAGGGTGGAAATGCCAAGGGAGAAATATGATATAGGGAAAATGTTAGAACTCAGGGCTGATGAATTAGCTGCCATCAAAACTGTCATTATTTAGGAGTTCAGGAACTGCTTGGGTCTGGTCTACCTCATTTCAGTGAATTGAGGTATAACACCTATAGCATGTGTCAGTGCCCAGTCAGTACCCAAACTGGATGACCAATCTCAGCACCATTTTCCCGGAAAGTCTGGGACAGACTGCTACTCTGCAATCAGATATGAACTGACTCTGCACTCTGGTAAGGACCCCTTCTGTATTTCCAGTCTGTATTTTGTGTAGCACTAAGTAGAGTCCTAGCTACTCATGAGCCTAAGGGGATCACAGAGTATCTAATGCAAAGTAGAGGAAAGAGTTTAGTTCTGACATTGTCATGTGCTGAGTACTGAGCTTGACAACTCACACTATAAAGACATGGAAAGCAGTGTGGCCTCCTACCTGAGGCAAAGGGAATGCTGCTACCTGAAAGATATTTGAAAGGGGCATCCTCAGTAAGCAGTGGAGAATATCAAGTAAGGAAAAGCTAAATGGAACTGCCATATCAAGTGAGAAGCTAAGCAGTTGATTCTGAAGGTTAACAGCATTTTATAGTATATTTATGAGTCTCAGCTTCCAGGCAAATGAAGCTACAAAGTGAACATCTGATGGAAAATCACCAGGGGAACCAGGAGAAGAATTTTTAGCCTAGAGAGTTCTAACTTCCCCTTGACTCCCAGATAAGTGATGCATCTGTGGGCAAAATAATGCATACACACCAGTCTGCACAGTGTAAAAGAGAAGCCCTAGAATGCTGTTCTGTGTCTTCCTTAGTTCAGGAAGATGGGCTAATGAAGGTTACATCACTAATTGTTCCACTAAAAGTCTCAATTTCCCTTCTTAATGTCTGAGAGCAGAGTGTAAAGACCTACAACTGCACTGCAGTGTAGAAATATATGAGCTGTGAAAAAGTAGTTCTTTGAAAATTGTGTGTATTCTCTTTTCACTGTCCCATAGGTTCTCTGGATGCAAAATCAGATTTCCAAAAAGTCATATCTTCCTGCAGCCCATTTCTCATGTGGAAGCCAATTACCTCTGTCACGTGAATGTAGATCTGGTAGCAGGGTACGACTTACAGGGCTTGCACCACCCAGCAGAAGCTGATCGACTTCTAAGCCACCAGATGGTAATCTCCTAATGCAAGTGCTGGGAACCACAGCCAAGCACATTTCAGCACTTAGTCTCCCTATGGTGCAGAGACTGATGAACAGAATTTGAGGTTTTCCAAGATAGCGTATGCAAGCAACTTACTTACAGCAGATTGTTCTCAAGTGTCACCATCTCTCTCAATTTAGCTAGTGGAAACCAGGCATTAGTGAGATTCAGTGACCTTCAGTATAAGACTGAAAGCTTGGTGGGGGTTTGGTTAATGTCTGAAGTGGAAAAGACAGAGGATAATTTACACACACAGATATGCCTTCCTATACTTTGTATTTAGTATGACTAATGCATGAGGCTTGATCTACCCTTACATTTAAATGACATGATATTGATAAAAGTACATGGAAAAGTACTTTGCATATAGAAGCATTAGTGAAATAACTGTTACTACTAGTAAAATATGGTATGAAATAGGCCTAAAATTAACTCTGTTATTATTACCATTTTTGTTGTTGTCATCAGGTTTGTTGAATAAAAGACCGCAAGGAAGCACAAGTCAGAGGGAGGATAACACATACAAGACTACAATAGACTGAACAAAAATTAATTCTTAAACACCAACCCCTATGTTACTGCTTTTTAAAGAAGAACCTTGGAAATGTAATGGTTTCCTGACAAAGGGTCTTTTGATGATGATGTTTCTAAAATCATGACAACATAGTATAATAGGCAGATGAGTCCTTTATTGTATCTCTCCAGTCCTTTAGGTGCTGGAGCATCTCCTTTGCCCTGTCTAGTAGTGCCTACAGTGTGCCCCTGGGACATAAGCACTGTAAGAGAGTGAGTAGCCCCTGTGGAGTGTGAGCTATTGTGTGCTTGTAAAATTGCACGTGTACTGGGAAGCTGTGCAGTGGTCATAGAACAGGGGCTCTGGCTCAAAATGTTGCGGCTACAGATGAAGAGCTGAATGGCTTTGAGAGACTTTCAAGGAACTCTGAACTTCAGTAAAAGTAGGGATGGTCATAATACCAACTTCTTGGGACTCAGAGGAAATAAAATGAGTGAAGGACCTAGAGCGAAGCTGTAGCTCAACAATGACAGGCTGGGGCTTTAGCTCAGTGGTGCCACTGCCTGTCTCACAAGTGCAAGGTCTGGAGATTGATCCCTGTACCAAATAAATAAATAAATAAATAAATAAATAAATAAATAAATAAATAAATAAGGACAACTTTTTTCCTGCTAGTTGACCCTAATCGAACCTCCTTACTAATCCCCCTCACATCTCCAACTTCTACCTCTCAGTTCTCAATATTATCATTTGTTTTCAACTCACAAATATCCTCTTACTAACATTTTAAAATAATGAGAATGTCAGCAATGAACAATATCTACCTAAAGATCTCAGTCAAAAACAGAAAATGTGGAAAACTTGAAAACCAGCAAACCACATGAAAAATTTCTCTATTACTCCAGTGTCGGGGGAAAAATGTAATATAATGTAAAATGAAATGTCAGGTAAAATATTGATTTAAAATCACCAAACTGACACACTCCCAAAAGTGTCTACTCAAGGGCTTGCAAGAAAGGGGGTACACTTGAGTATTGCTTAAGGAAATGTGAATTGTTACTCTTTGGAAAGAATCCTCTATCTCTCCACCCCCATTGCCCTGGCTCTCCATCCTCCTCCTCCTCTTACTTCTCTTCTCCCTCCCTTCTACTTCTCCTCATTCTTTTCTCTCTCTCTCTCCCAAATTCTTTCTCTTCAACCCCCCATACATATACACATGGCTTTGTCACAGTGGTCCCATGCCTCATTTCAGAAAATCTATCTCAGAAATAGAAGCAGCATCACACAGATGTTTTGCTAAACTGAATGACAAAAACCTAGAAACAATGAAAATTGAGTGAGAGAGACAGCAGTGCCTAGGGTGGCTAATTCTGTAAGATGAATCTAGAAATAAGGAATACCTTTTAGAATTCTTTTTAAATTTGTTTCAAATCCTAGAAAACCAGGATGTGTTGTAGGTTGGGATACTCAGAAAGCAGACTCTGAGATGGAGTTTTTGTGCGGTATGCTGATTGGTCAGAGAGAGAGTGGGGGGTATTAGGGAGATGGACACTTGGGCAAGGAAGAGAGAAAGCAGGAGTGGGCAGAGAGAGAGACTGAGTTATCTTGCTAGTCTGGTGACAGCCTCGGCCATTTGCACTGGGAACTCTGGAGCTACAATGACCTTTGAGATTGCCCTGAGTAGAGCTGAGAGCACCAGACCTTTGTAATCCCAATCCCTTCACAGATCAGTCATGGATATGGGTGTCCCTGGAAGGAGTGCAGCTGAGGGAAACTGAGGGACCTCTGGGAAGTAATCTTGCAGCCTTTCAAGGATGACTCCAATGATTCCAGTGGGCCAAGAATGCTGGCTGACCTGGCTGAATTCAGGCTGCTTTTTCAAAATCAAATCCTAGGTTCAGCTGAGCAAGACATTGATTTGTCCCTATGGTAAATTTTTTTATGGAGCCATACTGCACTCAGAGAAACAAGTTGAACTTTTATTTTTTAAACAAGTTGAACTTTCTATCAACCAGGAGCAAATACTTGCTAAGCTCATAGCATGAACCGGACACTGAGCCGACTTTTGTGGCGAAAACAAGTACAATCAAGGCTCGTTCCCATCCTGTTGAGGACTTTACAGAGGAGACAAAGCATGTTACACAACACCAGCATTAGTAGGTAGTGAGTGATGAGTTCTGAGAAAGACACACAACAAAATGCTAGAGGAAGGTGGAGGAGGGGAACATCTCTATGTAATAGCATGAGTGTCACAAAGTGAGCAAGCCAAAAGACTTTAGAAGCTCCATTCACATTTCAAGCTGTAGCAGGGCAGGGTTGCAAACAGCAGGTAGCTGTGATTTCATTGAAGAACAGGAAATTAAAATTTAAAATATCCATGTTCAAATTATATTTCTGGTCCTATTTTTTCATAGACTTGGGATAAGTTATTTAAACTGAATGCAATTTTCTGATTTGTCAACAGGAGATACAGCATATCTTTCCTTATAAGGCAACACAAAGTTTGTTTTCATGATGACATGAGGTAATACCAGCCAGGTATTATGTAAAATGTTATAAGGATGAAAGAAAATAAGGCCACTTTATAAAGACTTAAGTGCTAGTCAAACATAAAGTGTAGTCATTACTATTTTACTAACTTCAAGGTTATTCATCCTTGAGATTTATAATGAGTTTCCTCAGATAATCAATTTCATGGGATATTATTAGGTGACATACATCTTCCAATGGCTTTCCAGGAAACCTTTGGGAATATTTGAAACATGAGAAAAGAACTCGCAGAACAAAATTATATTAGATAGGTTAATTAATGCAATTACATAATAATTGTATAAAATATTAGTCAAGGGAGATTTTATATTGATACTAATAACAATAAATTCAGACAACATAATGTCTTTCCCATATCTTAAATCCTTCTCTGAAATCCTTTTTTATCCAGTTTTGTGGATACTATTACTTCTGTGATGTGCATCTCAGTATTTACTGGAACTCTATTAAATGTGCTGAATCTTGGAAGCAGTAAGAAATTTCTTTTTAGTTAGGTCTCCAGCAAAAGATCTTCCCTCTCTTCTTCTAACTTTATCTATGGTTCAAGTACCAAAGGGAGCAAGAATTGCTTATCCCACCTCATTTTACTTTGACTATTGTTATTTAATGAATGTCCCCAACTTGGCAGTTGATTTTTCACTTTATTCTCTTGTGTCCTCCTCATCTTCAAAGCAGAGGTTGTGCCATAGTAATGTTAGGAATAGGTCAAGTTAACATTTATAATCATGGCCCGATGAAACCAGTCCTGTGGTCTATAAGTGTAACCCAGCCCCTTGGTCAATCCATTCCCATAGTCTCCCAGCAAATCGGCCTGCTGAACTAAGAAACATAGAAGGACTACCATGACAAAGAGAACATAGTCATGGGGGAGAGGCAGAGAGTACTGATTCAGAGCACTGAAATCAGAGAGATGGGAAGCCACTATGTAACAAAGCTATCCCTTGTACTACTCAGATGGTAGCCAGCATACTGCTGAACATATTGAAGGGAGGTGAAAAGTTTCACTGCAGTTGTATCAGGAGATGCCTTCTAAGAGACCTCTATGTGTTTTATGTGTCCACTTCTACATCAGAGATTCTTGTGCTTCTAGGAAATCTGACAATGGGCCCTAGCCAGAAATTCTACATTTTGTAGTAAATGAGGCCTACAAAGAACTTCTGTTTTGTGCTTTATATCTATCAACATTTACCATTTTATAAATTAAAACTGGAAAAATTATTTGTAAATTTGTTTTAAAATAAAAATAACTCCATCAAAATGTTTACATGAATAACATTTTCAATGAAAATTACCAAATTCTTTGAAAGAAAATGGGTAGTAAGAGTGAAATGGTTTCACATTTTTTTTAAAGTATCATTACATTTGGTTCAATAAAAGAAGACAGGGCCAGGGATTTAGTTCAGTGGTTCTGCCTCCTGCCTCACAAGCGCAAGGCCCCAAGTTTGATCCCCAGTACCAAAAAAAAAAAAAAAAAAGATAGAAGACAATTGGATTCCCATAGCAGCTTCAGCATTCAATTTATTGTCATATGTTGTTTTTATTAAAGTGTAAAGAAAATCTATCCTCTCACAGATATATAGTTGGAAAGAGGGCATATACTCTAATAAATAACATTTTGAACTACAACACTCTGAAAAAAGAAATAGAAGAGGACATCAGAAAATAAAAAGATATCCCCTGTTTCTGGATAGACAGAACCAATATAGTCAAAATGGCAATAATTCCAAAGTTGATATATAGATTTAATGTAATCCCAATCAAAATAGAAGCAACAGGGCCAGGGATTTAACTCAGTGGTTTCAGAGCCTGCCTTACAAGCATAAGGTCCGAGTTTGATCCCTGGTACCAAAAACAAACAAACAACAACAAAAAATAGGAGCAACATTCTTCATAGAACCTGAGAAAACAAACCTAGAATTCATACAAAACCAGAAGAGACCCAAAAAAGGCAAAACAATCTTGGGGTAATAGTATTGGGGTAACAAAGCAGAAAGCATCACAATTCCAGACTTGAAAACATATTACAAATGCTCAGTGAAACAAATGGTATGGTATTGACACAAAAACAGACACGAGGATCAATGAATCAGAATAGAGGGTGCAGATACAACTCCAAACACATTCAACTATTTGATCTTTGACAAAAGGGCCAAAAACATATGCTAGAGAAAAGACAGCCTCTTTAATAAGTGGTTGGAGAAACTGGCTCTCCACATCCATATGGTTGAACGTAGACCCATATCTATCACCATAAACTAAAGTAAAGTCAACATGGGTCAAAGAACTAAATGTTAAAGTGGACACACTTAATCTGTTAGAAGATAAAATAAGTAAAACTCTTTTTTTCCCCCCAATTAACTTTATTGGTATATTTTAGGTATAAAATACAGTTACATTCATCATTGGGATCTTGTACCATTACATGAGTCTCTTGGTTCTTTTTTTTTTCCCCTTCCCTTGCCCTCCCTTCACCCCCTCCACCCTTCCCTATTTGCAAAGACCTTGTTTCCATTTTTTTCCTCTTCTCATATTTTTTCCTTTCCCTTTTTTCCCTTCCCCTGCTCCTCCCAATTCCCCTGCTCTTTCAGACCTTTACTTCCTGTTACACAATATCAGTTATACATTATTTAAATTACAATATTAAGATCCAGGAGACATTACCACAGATTTTACAGAATTTAAAAGGATATAGAACGCACTTTACAAAATCTTTTTTGAAATAAATTTGACAACTTCTAAGAAGTACCTTGGAAGACAAATTAATGAAACTAACTCTGGAGGAAATATAAAATTTGAATAGCACCTATTAAAGAAAGTATATTCCTAGCTGGAAAACTTGCCTATATGACAACAGCAGGCTCATATACATTTTAACTGATAAATTATATCAAACATTTAAAGCAGAAAAAAGAAGGAATACTTCTCCCCTCATTTTAGGAACTCAACATTGTGCTAATCCTAAAACTAGATAAAGATAATAGAAGAAAAAAGTATGAACATAGATAGAAATTTGTTTAACAAAACAAACTCTTAGAAGTCAGATCTGGCAGGATGTAGAAAGTGGTTTTATTATAAGGATGGCAGTGCTGGTTCAGCATTGGAAGATCCACCCCCAGCAGTCATCATTTTAACAGAGGAAAGGAGAAAGCCATATGATCCTGTCACTAGTTGGAGAAAGAGTATTAGACTAAATTCTATAGCTGTTCATGGTAAAAGCTATCAGGAGACTAGAAGTAGAACAGAACCTTCTCAACAGATCAAAGACATGTACTCCATACTTCCAACAAAAGCTTCTTCTATGAATGGAGATGATACAATGCTTTCTCCCTAAGTGGGGAACAAGGGCATATATGCCTACTCTTCATCTGTCCATTAGACTTTGAAACATAGGTCTAAACCAAAATAGTCTGGCAATAAAATGACACAACTAGGATAGGACTGGCATGGCAGAAGCAAAATCTTTATATGTAGATGAAATGATCATCTACAGAGAAAATACTAAGAAATCTCTAGGAGCCCCTAGAACTTGTATTTGAATTTAGGCAGATTAGAAAACACAAGGTATATATAAAAATTCAGGGCTGTGTATACTTGCTACAAATGAAGAACTGGATATTGAAATGTAAAAGTTATGTAGGAGTACAAAGGACCCAGAAAAGCCAAAAACAAAAACAAAAACAGTGTTGGAAGATGTTTAGCACCCAATTTTAAGACTTCTAAAGCTACAGTAATCAAGGCAGTGTTGGTGTAAGGAAAGACATATAGATCATTTGAATAAAACAGAGAATCTAGAAATAGAACCACACATATATGGTCCACTGAGTTTTGAAAGATTATTTAACATTAGCATTTTATAGAATATAAACTCGATTCAAGAGCCGAGGAAGAGATAACGTCTTCAGCAAACGGCACTAGAACACCTGGTATCCATATATAAAAAATTAACCTCAACCCTTTTTTTCCATACATGAAAATAACTTGAAGGGATCTATGAACCTAAATATGAAAGACTAAAACTATAAAACTTGAAGAAGAAATTATAAGGGAAAATATTTATGAATTCAGGGTAGGCAAGAACTACCTAGGATACAAAAAACATGATGCATAAAAGAAAAAAACTGATAAATGAGATTCCATCAAAATTTAGAACTTTAAATGACATCATTAAAATGAAAAGTAGTCATTAAACAGACCATATTTACAATTCATATAACCTATGACCAGAATATAAAGAATTCTTACAGCTCATTAATAGACAACCCAATTAAAATGTAGACATAAGAAGATGAGAGCCAGTATAGCACAAGGAATGGTGTGCAATTCTAGAATCAGAAAAATACTAATCAGTACAATTATAAGATTGAAATATGCATTCATTAGGGAGATGAAGTCAAAAGTTTTAAAAGCCTTGTCATGACTTTTTCTTTTTGTTGGAGTCTCCCCCTTTGCACTTAATTTGTCATGCCCAGTGGATTCATTCTGGTGGGTTTCCTGGGGTTGTGATCCTCATTGTCTTTTCCTAGGCTATTGTCTAAAATTTTTTGGAGTGCTGGTTTGGTATTCGTGAAGTTCCTCAGGTGCTCTTTATCATGAAAGTATCTTACCTCTCCATCAATTTTGAAAGATAATTTTGCAGGGTACATCAATCTGGGTTGGAGGCTGTTTTCCTTTAGGGCTTGAGATACATCACTCCAAGCTCTTCTTGCCCCAAGGGTTTGCACTGAGAAGCCTGCTGTGATTCTGATGGGCTTTCCTTTGTATGTGATTTGTTTCTTTTCTCTTAACTGCTTGTAGAATTTTATTCTACTGTAGGATTTCTGGAATCCTAACTATTATATGCCTGTGTGTACATTTTTTTTTTTTGATTAAGGCTAGCTGGAGTCCTATATGACTCACTTATCTGTATGTCAAGTTCTTTTCCCCTGCTTGGGAAGTTTTCTGCCATCACTTCTGTGAAGAGTTTTTATGTCATGTGCACTCTCTCCTCTTTCTTCATTGACTCCAATCAGTCTTATGTTATTCTTCTTTGCATTGTCTAGCAGCTGCTGGATTGATTTCTCATGTTCCCTTACAATTTTAAAGCAATTTTTCTTTTCCTCCTCACTAATTGCAATCTTATCTTCTATATGTGAAATTCTATCCTCACATTGGTTCATTCTGCTATGCAGACTTTCAATGGAGTTTTTAATCTCTTGGAAATCTGTTTGTATCTGTTTTATGGATTCCATTTGTTTCCTATGTTGGGATTCCATCATGTTCCTCAGATCCTCTATTTTTTTAATCTGTGTCCTCTCTAGATTTATTAATCATGTCTTGCACCATGAGCAAAATCTTTGCTGTTATCTGAGTAATTATTTCTGATTTCATTTTTCCCAGATCCTCTTTTGTTGCCAGTTCAGAGAGTCCAGGTGGTTGAGTATCAGATTGTTCCATCTTGTTTCCCTTTGGGGTTGCTGTAGGTGCTGTGGAAGTCTGTTTTTGAGGCTTATTTATGTGTCTTCTCATTTCCACTTGGTGGGGAGGTGCTTCTGGCACCCACGCGGCTCACCTTCTCTTCCCTAGGAGCTTGGGATGGCAGCAGGGGAGCTTCCTTCTGGGTGCTGGGACCAGCTGAGCTTTCTGCCCTAGGAGCTTGGGATGGAGGTGGGGAGCTTCCTTCCAGGTGCTGGGACTGGCTGAGCTTTCTGCCCTAGGAACCTGGGATGGAGGCAGGGAGCTTCCTTCCATGTGCTGGGACCAGCTGAGCTTCTCTGCCCTAGGAGCTTGGGATGGAGGTGGGGAGCTTCCTTCTGGGTTCTGGGACCAGCTGAGCTTCACTGCCCTAGGAGCCTGGGATGGAGGCGGGGAGCTTCCTTCCGGGTGCTGGGACTGACTCACCTTCTTGGCCCTAGGAGTCTGGGATGGCAGAGGGGCAGCTTCCTTCTGGGTCAAGTAAAACTTTTAAACTCATATATTTAGTCAAGATCTTCCTCAACATAACTGCAGTTGGACGGGAAACTTTTACTGAGAACCAACAAATAGGATGATATCAAATTAAAAACCTTCTGCACAGCAAAAGATACAACCAACAGAGTGAAGAGAATCTACAAAATGAGGAAATATTGCCAGGTATCCCTCAGACAGAGGACTAATTTTCAGAATACATAAAGAATTCAAAAAATTAGAGCCCCCAAAATAAAACATCTAATCAAGTCAAATGAACAGACACTTCACAGAAGAAGTAAAAATGGCAAATAAGTACATGAAGAAATGCTCTACATCACTGAGAAATGCAGATTAAAACAACAATGAGATTCCATCTTACCACAGGAAGAATGGCTATTATCAAGAAATCAAATAATAACAAAAGCTGGCAAGATGGCAGGGGAAAATAGAACCCTTCTAGATTGTTGGTGGGAATGTAGACTAGTATAACCACTGTGGGAATCATTGTGGAAATTCCTCAAAAAAAATAAAACAAAAAAACCCTAGAAATTCCATTTGATTCAGTGAATTCCCTTCCAGGTATCTTCCCCAAAGAGTTAGATGGGCTGCCATTCCATGCTCCTAGGGGAAAGAAGGTTAGCCAGTCCCAGCACCTGGAAGGAAGCTCCCCTGCCACCATTCCACACTCAGGGAGAGAAGGAGAGCAGGGTGGGTGCCAGAAGCACAACTCCTCCCACCCATGGAAATGAGAAGACACATAAACAAGCCTCAAAAATGGACTTTCAGATCACCTACAGCAATCCCAAAGGGAAACGAGATGGAACAATCTGGTACTCAACCACCTGGACTCTCTGAACTGGCAACAAAAGAGGATCTGGGAAAAATGAAATCAGAAATAATTACTCAGATAACAGCAAAGATTGTGCTCATAGTCCAAGACATGATTAATAAATCTAGAGAGGACA
Source organism: Heterocephalus glaber (assembly GCF_053883595.1). Taxonomy (NCBI): domain Eukaryota; kingdom Metazoa; phylum Chordata; class Mammalia; order Rodentia; family Bathyergidae; genus Heterocephalus; species Heterocephalus glaber. The sequence continues at coordinate 39,928,121 of NW_028258320.1, read as the reverse complement.
CAGATAAAAAAATAGAGGAGCTGAGGAACATGATGGAATCCCAATATAGGAAACAAATGGAATCCATAAAACAGATGCAAATAGATTTCCAGGAGATGAAAAACTCCACTGAAAGTCTACACAGCAGAATGAGCCAATGTGAGGACAGAATTTAAGACATAGAAGATAAGATTGCAATTAATGACCAGGAAAAGAAAAAAGTTCTTTCAAAATCATAAGGGAACACAGGAAATCAATCCAGCAGCTGCTAGACGATGCAAAGAAGAATAACATAAGACTGATTGGAGTCAATGAAGAAAGAGGAGAGAATGCAGATGACATAAAAAAAAAAACTCTTCACAGAAGTAATGGCAGAAAATTTCCCAAGCAGGGGAAAAAAATTTGACATACAGATAAGTGAAGCACATAGGACTCCAGCTAGTCTTAATAAAAAAAAATCTACACATAGGCATATAATAGTTAGGGTTCCAGAAATCCAACAGAAGAACAAAATTCTACAAGCAGTGAGAGAAAAGAAACAAATCACATACAAAGGAAAGCCCATCAGAATCACAGCAGACTTCTCAATGCAAACCCTCAAGGCAAGAAGAGCTTGGAGTGATGTATTTTAAGCCCTAAAGGAAAACAGCCTCCAACCCAGATTGATGTACCCTGAAAAACTATCTTTCAAAATTGATGGAGAGGTAAGATACTTTCATGATAAAGAGCACCTGAGGAACTTCATGAATACCAAACCAGCACTCCAAAAAATTTTAGACAATAGCCTAGGAAAAGACAATGAGGATCACAACCCCAGGAAGCCCAACAGAATGAATCCATTGGGCATGACAAATTAAATGCAAAGGGGGAGAATCTAACAAAAAGAGAAAGTCATGACAAGGCTTTTAAAACTTTTAGTTTTCTCCCTAATGAGTGTGTAATTCAATCTTGTTATTGTACTGATTAGTATTTTTCTGATTCTAGAATTGCACACCATTCCTTGTGCTATACTGGCTATTTATCATCATCTTATGTCTACTTTTTAATTGGGTTGTCTATTAATGAGCTGTAAGAGTTCTTTATATATTCTGGTCATAGGTTATATGAATTGTAAATATGGTCTGTTTAATGACTACTTTTCATTTTAATGATGTCATTTAAAGTTCTAAATTTTGATGGAATCCCATTTATCAGTTTTTTTCTTTTATGCATCATGTTTTTTCTTCCCTACCCTGAATTCATAAACATTTTCCCTTATAATTTCTTCTTCAAGTTTTATAGTTTTAGTCTTTCATATTTAGGTTCATAGATCCCTTCAAGTTATTTTCATGTATGGAAATAAATGTTTGAAGTTAATTTTTTATATACAGATACCAGGTGTCCTAGTGCCATTTGCTGAAAACACTATCTCTTCCTCAGCTCTTGAATTGAGTTTATATTCTATAAAATGCTAATGTTAAATAATCTTTCAAAACTCAGTGGACCATATATGTGTGGTTCTATTTCTAGATTCTCTGTTTTAGTCAAATGATCTATATGTCTTTCCTTACACTAACACTGCCTTTATTTCTGTAGCTTTAGAAGAAGTCTTAAAAGTAGGTACTAAACATCTTCCAACACTGTTTTTTTTTCCTAAGTTTTCTAGGTCCTTTGTACTGCTACATAACTTTTAAATTTCAATATCCAATTCTTTATTTATAGCAAGTATACATAGACCTGAATTGTTATATATACTTTGTGTTTTCTAATCCTGCTAAATTCAAATACAAGTTCTAGGGGTTCCCAGAGATTTCTTAGTATTTTCTCTGTAGATGATCATTTCATCTACATATAAAGATTTTGCTTGTTCCTTGCCAATCCTATCCTAATTGTGGCATTTTATTGCCATACTATTTTGGTGGGGCCTAGGTTTCAAGGTTTAATGGACAGATAAAGAGTAAGCATATCTGCCCTTGTTCCCCACCTTAAGGAGAAAGCATTGTATCTTCTCCATTCATATAAGGCATTCTCGCTGGAAGTATGGAGTACATGTCTTTGATCTGTTGAGAAGGTTCTGTTCTACTTCTAGTCTCCTGATAGCTTTTACCATGAACAGCTATAGAATTTAGTCCAATACTCTTTCTCCAACTAGTGACAGGATCATATGGCTTTTTCCTTTCCTCTGTTAAAATGATGACTTTTGGGGGTGGATCTTCCAATGCTGAACCAACACTTCCATCCCTATAACAAAACCACTTTCTACAGACTGCCAGATCTGACTTCTTATAGTTTATTTTGTTAAACAAATTTCTATCTATGTTCATACTTTTTTCTTCTATTATCTTTATCCAGTTTTAGGATTAACACAATGTTGAGTTCCTAAAATGAGGGGAGAAGTGTTCTTTCTTTTTTCTGCTTTAAATGTTTGATATAATTTATCAGTTAAAATGTATATGAGCCTACTGTTGTCATATAGGTAGGTTTTCAAGCTAGGAATATACTTGCTTTAATAGGTTCTATTCAAATTTTATATTTCCTCTAGAGTTAGTATCATTAATTTGTTTTCCAAGGTACTTCTTAGAAGTTGTCAAATTTATTTCAAAAAAAATTCATAATATGCTTTCTATATCCTTTTAAATTCTGTAAAATCTGTGGTAATGTCCCCTTGGTCTTGATTTTTTTTATTTTAAAAATGTATAATTGATATTGTGTAATAGGAAGTAAAGGTCTAATTGAGCAGGGGAATTGGAAGAGGTAGGGGAAAGGAAAGAAGGGAAAAATATGAGAAAAGGAAAAAAACGGAAACAAAGTCTTTGCAAACAGGGAAGGGGAAAAAATTAAGAACCAAGATACTCATGTAATGGTACAAGATCCCAATGATGTATGTAAATGTATTTTATACCTAAAATGTACCAATAAACTTATTGGGGGAAAAAAAAGAGTTAAAGACGTCCTATGACAGTAATACATGCATACCCATGTTTATAGCAGCCCAATTCATCACAGCTAAATCTGAAAACAGCCTATATGTCCATTAGCCGATGAATGGATAAGGAAAATGTGGTATTTACACACAATGGAGTGCTATTACTCAGCAATAAAGGAAGATAAGTATGAGTTATTTGTAGAACATGGATGCACCATAAGACCATAATGTTAAGTGAAATAAATCAGATACAAAAGCTTAAATATCACATGGTTTCTCTTATAAAGAAAGAGCTAAATAATAGACTGATGATAAGAAACAGAAAGATAGATCTTTCTCAGATGGGAAGGGGATCAAGAGATGGGGGAGAAGGAGAAGGAAAGGGGATTAAAAATGGAATTAAAATGTTTTATGTACAAGTACCAACACTACACAAGCAATATCAACATTACGTACTGCAAAAAATTAGAAGATAAATAAATAAATAATCTTTTCAGATAATTTCTCTGATACTACACTAAAACTTAACAAGTAGTAATTTTTCAAATGTTAGTTCATAAGGGTAAAGCTATATTAATGGTTGATTAATTTATCTGTCACATTAGAATCCATTGACCTACCTAAAATGTTAAGTGGATCTCTCAATCTTACATAACATTGTAACATTATGCATCGGTCATTAGAAGAATGTTGATTCAGAGAGTTATGTGATTGCCCTTCAAATATTAATATCAAAAATATCACAAAACCACATTCATTAATATCACTAGTGACCCTATAATAAATGTCTTTAGGTATTTGGAAAGTATCAAGCTCATGGTAGTACAGACAAATTTTCCAGCATTCTAATTTTCCCCTGAAAGCTTACATTTTTCATTGATAGCATATTTAGTCAAATATTGTCTTCCTTTCCCTTCACTTTGTTTCCCTCTCCCCCTTCCTTTCTCTTTCCTTCATATTTTCCTCTCCTTCTCCTCCTCTGCTTTTCTCTCTTTATTTCTTTGAAGTGGCAGAGAATCTTCATTCCCAAGAAAATGTCTGCTGAATAACTCAAGTCTGAACAACTGTAGTTTTTCATTTACTGTTTAGTTGTTCAAGGAAAACAAAAAACAACGAACAGTATTGCCTGAAAAAGCAGCTCTTTCAACATGCAATTCAAACAATTGTCTACATAAAATAGTTTGAATAATAACATCAATTCCATCAGGTGTGGATGATGTGGACTCAGTGGTCAATATTTATTAAATTATTAATTTGTACTGGATTGGAGACATTTTTTATTGGGGGAAGGGATATCAGGCATTAAACTCCAGACCTCACAATTGGGAGGCAGGCACCTGAACCACTGAGCTAAATCCCCAGCCCTACATTCTTGAATGAAATTGTATTCTTCTTTAATGCAATGAAGAATATAATGAATACTATCACAGTATGGTGCTGGGTACTACAATACACCAATTTTACCCACTATTGTTTTCATATCATTAGTAGGTGAATAACAACACAGAAAAAAGGAAAATAGTATTTTAGCATTATTATGAACATTGTTTGACCTCATAGGTTCTCTGATAGTACATAGGGATCTCCAGAGTGCCCACAGACTCATACTGAAAAGTGCTAGTCTAAATTTTTATGCTCATTTCCAGTATTGGTTAGGACATGGATGTGTGACATAAATCTGGCTAGTGAGATCTGAAGGAAAGCCTGCTGCAAGAGGATTCTGAGGAACTGAGGAGGCAACATCTTCATTCTGACTTGGGCTGGGTATTCTCATGTCTGAATGTGATCTCTGGGAATGCCAGACTATCTTGTGACCACAAAGGAGACCAATCATAATCTGGAGTAAATGCAGAAGATGGGAAAACAGAGTGAAATTGTTAAGCCACTGATTGAAACATATCTGAGATAATAAATATTTTCACATTTTAAGAAAATTTGAAATGAACTTTTCTCTTATGTGAATATATAATGCTAAGTTAATTTGAACAAATGTACAGAGTTTGTAAGTAATATGGAGTATGAAGCAAGATTGAGGTATACTACAGAGAATAGTATGAGGTGAGATGCTGAGGGATACATGCACAGAGTAAAAGAAACATCAAGGATCCTACAGTGTTTTCTTAACTCTGATTAGCAGTTATCATTGACTCTTTAGAGCTAGAAATTGGACACTTGAGATCAGATATATCTCATGTTCATTATGGTTTCCTAGATAATTTTTTGAACTTTAAATAATTTTCATTACGGAGTATGAGTTGATTGTTCTCAACAAACCCTGCTGTCACTTTTATAGGATTCCAAGCAAAGGCACTTTGTAGGCCCTGAGTTATGTGTATGGATGTTTAGGCTATGGGTTAAGTAAATAAAATTTTTAAAAAACCAAAATACCTAGGAATCATCCTAACAAAAGAAATCAAAGACCTCTTCTCTGAAAACTATGGCACTCTAAAAAGAGAGTGAAGATAATATCAGAAAATGGACAGACATCCCCTGCTCCTGGGTAGGAACAATTAATATAGTGAAAATGGTCATAATTCCAAAACTGCTATATAGATTTAATGCAATTCCAATTGAGATCCCAGCAGCATACTTCATAGACCTTGAGAAAACAATCCAAAAATTCATTTGGAACAAGAAGAGACCCAGAATAGCAAAAGCAATTCTAGGTGACAGAGACATGGCAGGAGTTATCACAATCCCCAACCTGAAACTATACTACAAACCTACTGTGATAAAAACAGCATGGTACTGGGAAAGAAACAGACTTGAGGACCAGTGAAACAGATTAGAAGATGCAGAAACAACTCCAGACACACTCAGCCACCTCATCTTCGATAAAGGAGTCAAATACCCTCACTGGAGGAAAGATAGCCTCTTTAATAAATGGTGCTGGAAAAATTGGGCTTCAACTTGCCAAAGATTAAAACTAGACCTGTATCTCTCACCACGCACTAAACTAAAATCAAAATGGATTAAAGATCTAAATATTAAAATAGAAACTCTGAACCAGTTGGAACAGAGGTTAGGTAGAACCCTTGAAGACATCAGTGTAGGAAAAGATTTTATGAACAAAACCTCAGTTGCCTGTGAACTAGCACAAACAATCAACAAGTGGGATCTCTTCTTATTAAAAGGCTTCTGCACAGCAAGAGAAACCAACAGCAGTGCGAAGAGACAACCCACAATGTGGGAAAAAATCTTCACCTGTTCTTCCTCAGACAAAGGTCTACTATCTCAAATCTATAAAGAACTAAAAAAGATCAGACCTCCCAAATTTAAAGACCCAATCCAAAAATGGGCATCTGAAATGAACAGAGATTTTTCAGACAAAGAAGTAGAAATAGCAAATAAATACATGAAAAAATGTTCAACATCACTGGTCATTTGAGAGATGCAAATGAAAACAATGCTGAGATTCCACTTCAGTCCAGAAAGAATGGCTGCTATCATGAAATCAACCAATAACAAATGCTGGTGGGGCTGTGGGGAAAGAGGAACCCTGCTCCACTGCTGGTGGGAGTGTAGACTGGTGCAAGCACTGTGGAAATCAGTATGGAGACACCTCAAAGAACTAGGACTGGAAGTCCCATTTGACCCTGCTATTCCATTGCTGGGGATCTTCCCCAAAGAATTAAAAGAATCATACCACAGTGATATATGTGCACCCATGTTCATAGCAGTGCAGTTTGTAATAGCTAAAACTTGGAAACAGCCCAAATGCCCATCAACTGGAGACTGGATAAAGAAAATGTGGTTTTTTAATAAAATGGAGTACTACTCAGCCATAAAAAATGAGAAATTAGAGACATTTATAGCTAAGTGGATGTACATTGAGGCAATACTCTTAAGTGAAATAAATAGGACACACATGAATAAATTCTGAATAGTTTCTCTGGTGTGTGAAACTGAAAGTGTAAATAAGGACTAAATGTAAAATAGGTAATGTGAAATAGGAAGAAAAGGGACAAAGGGGAAGGAAGTGGGAGGGCTAGGGGAAAGGATGGAAGGGAATGGGATTAATATGAGAAAATGGAAAAATAGGAACAAAATCTTTGTAAATAGGGAGGAATGGAGGGGTTGAAGGGAGGGCTGGGCAAGGGTGAAAAATAAGAACCAAGAGAGACTATGTAAAGGTGCAAATTTCCAATGATGAATGTCATTATATTGAATACCTAAAATGTACCAATGATTAGAATGAATAATCGATAATGTAAAATAGGAAGAAAAGGTCCAAAGGGGTAGGGGTAGTGGGAGGGGCAGGGGAAAGGAAAGAAGGGAAAGGAAAAATGATGAGAAATGGAAAAAATGGAAATAAAGTCTTTGTAAATAGGGAAGGGTGGAGGGGGGTGAAGGGAGGGCTAGGAATGGGGAACAAATAAGAACCAAGATGCATTATGTAAAGGTACAATTCCCAATGAGAAATGTAATTGTGTTGTACACCTACAATGTACCAATAAAAGAATTTAATAAAAATAAATAAATAAAATAAAATTCACATCAAATATTGCTATAATAATAATGCTTAAATGTAAATTATTCAGCATGTAGGTTGCAAGATGATAGAATTATCATGTAGGAGAAAAACATTTTAAAAGTCGGTGAGAAAGAATTAGATTTTGGTTATGGTCAGATTGATTCTGGTAAGTTGCATAAAGACTTCAGAGGCATTCAGAGGCACATTGACTAGAAGAGGGGCATTCAATGCCCTAAGTGTTGAAAAGTATTTCTTCTCACTTTCCAACTGTGTGATTGAGTTAGTAAAATATGATAAGATTTACCTTGAAAACAAACTCCCAAAGACTCCGTGATTTAGAAACAAAAACTCATGTAAATTCTATGGCAAGTTAAGACCTACTCTCCTTAATCTATTTGAAAAGTTTCCTCTGTCTCATAGGCCACTATTTTAACATGTGACCTCCATATTTATTACCAAAGGTAATGAAAAGACTATACAGGTGATACACTGGATTTAAAACACTTTGTATGGAAGAAATTCATATCATTTCCTCTTTTTTTTTATTGGGTTGAACTAGGTTAGAACATTGCCAAACTTCAAGGTGACTTGAGATTTCTATCTGCCTAGGAAGGAGGGGAAAAGAGAATATGGCTGAGCACAAGCAATCTCCAGTATAGTCTGCCATTTTGATTACAGAATAGTTTATTTTACATACATAAAAAACACACATCAGAACTTTCTTAGGGAGATATTTCAAAGTACTATCCAAACACTGCATCTTTTGCATAGTTCACAATCTCCAGGTGATATGGATGGCCTTCACCATCATGCTCAGAAGAGGTAGAGCTTGGTGTGGTAAGCTGTGAACTAAAGAGAAAAGTTCATTTTGCTCCCCTCCAATACAGTGGAGAAAGAATAGGATAGTACAATAAACATTCTCATTTAGAATGAGAAACCATAGGAGAAACTCATGTGTATATGATATTAAAATAACAATAAATTTTTAGATTGTAAAATTCTAGATAAACTCATGAAACTTATTTTCATGTCTTTATGTATTTTATTGCTTGTACCCTATGCATGTATCTCTTCTAACTGGATAAGTCAGTGAAGAAGATGGTATTGAGGAATACGGGGAGAGGTGGGATAATAATTCATCTTTTTCAGCAATTCACCTAAGACAAGTACCAGGAAGAGATAAATGACCAAATTCTCCCTTCTAAGTGACATGGTCCTTTCATCAACTATGAAGCTAGGTCAGGAACCATCTATGTCCTCACAGCAGTATCATTAAAGCATCTTAGACCCTTGTGACATTTAAGGTGGATTGTCAACTTTATTGACTTCAGAAATCCCAGCGGGATTAGTAAAGCACACTTCTGGGTATGTCTGGGTGGGTCATGGTGGCATGACATTGGTAACTATATCTGGTCTCTGGCTTTTTCTTCTTTAATGCTTCTCCTCTGCTCTGCTTCTCAGCCACCATGATATCAGCATCTTTGCTCCACCATCATCTGCATGATGTTTCTACCTTAGAGCCAGCAAACCATGGACCTAATCCTCTGAAACTGTGAGCCAAGTCTACTCCTTTAAGTTGTGGGTGTCAAGCATTTGTCTAAAGAACAGGAAAGCTGGCCAACATGGCTCCTGGGTGAAGCAGTGTTCTTTAGGCTGCATGAGAAAGAATACATATATAAAGATGTCTAAAATAACAAAGGTTTATTAATCTTACAACCAAAGATTTAGAAGTGAATGTTTCCAAGGATATTCCAGCTCCTCAATGATGTCATCAGATTCTCTTTCCCTCTTTCATTTTAGTTATATTCAGCATTTCATTGAAGCCTTTTCTTGTGCCTCTATGCCTAGAACACATCTAAGTCTCATATCCTCAAAGGACAAAACCTTAAAGCAGGAAGGAAGAGATGGCAAGATAGAGCCTTGTTATGCCTCCATATTTCACTGGAGAGAAAAATCATCTGCTGAAGTACTCAGTGGTCTTCTCCATGCTTCATTGGCCAGGATGGATGCATATGCCCCCCCCATATGTAATCATGAAGGAAAATTATGCTGCTATTATTCTACTGTACACATTAAAGAAACCCACAAATGAAGACCTATCAAAATGAAAAAAGAAGAAATAAAGGCTGAAAACCAGTCAATGGTACATGTCACAGCCCTTGAGATCTCAAAGCTGCTATGGTAGGACCAAGAGCCAAATACAGAAATCATACTTGTGTAAGCTATCTGCTACACAGTTAAGTTGACAATTGTATAACTGGGTTACAGCAAATCCTCTCAGCAACACTTGTAGATGAACTACATAGGAAGACATTTTAGATTAAGATGCCATTTTAGAATGCTGAACTGTAGCCTTTAGGCTAAAGATGTGATAAGTAATAAAGAATGTGAAAGTACAACAGGCTACCAAAAATCATCTGCCCCACACTACTACTACTAGTTTTACTCATGAGAAAACTATGGTTAAGTGACCTTGCTGAGTCACATATTGAGTTTGAAGAGGAATATCACCTTCTTTTCCAATCACCAATTAGACTGGGTACATTTTAGACAATTCACTTATTAATATTAAAAGACAAGTCATCTATGTGATGGGCCACAAAGACTGCTTTTTCCTGCTAGAAAAGAGGGTGGAACTGCTGTTTCTTGATCTCTGATTGATTAGAAGGATCTGAAGACTGGACTTCATGGCCCATAGTTGAGAAACTCAGCCAGATCCCTTCACATTTTATTTGCCCTACAAACTTCCCTTGGGAAATTTTCAAAGCAGGAAATTCCTTAGTGCCTTCTATGACACTTGAAGCTGAAAAATTACAGATGACATGGTGCCAAACATAAAAATTCTTAACTTTTTAGTTGTTTTTTCTCTGTATTTCCATTTGCTTCTTTGTTCTCTACTATTGTCCCATTGATAATATTAGGGCTAGGTAAAGATGAAGATTATTAGAAAAAAATAAGAAGGAAATATTTTGTTGAAAGACATAAAATATTTAAAATTTTTTCCTCATTGTTTTTAAAAACAAGATCTCCTTAATTTTTTGGTTGGTTAACCTGAGAATATTTGTTTGGGTACTGGGTAGGTCTGTTGGGTAGGGGATATTTTTGATTCTGGAAGGCTAAGTGAGGCTAGGGTGGGATTAAAGTACTAGAGATTGTAAATGGGCATATAGGATTGCACAGGATTCTATGCTCTGAAAAATAAAAAAGTTACTTTCTATAAGGGGAATAATAAATAAGATTTATTTCACATGCCGGCTTTGATAAATATGCAGTAATGGTCTCAAGCACTATGTAGAGAAGGTTTAAGTGGCTGGGCTTCTCTGGGAAGAGCGCTGGTGAACATGGAAGCAAGTAGAACTCTTCCATATTGGTGGGAGTATAATTGGTATAATCACTTTGGAAAATGATTTTGGCATTGTCTAACAACATAAATATGTATGTTTTGGGGCCACTTTTACAAGAGCACTAGTTCTGTTCATGACAGAACCCTTATGACCTGATAAACTTCCCATCTCTTAATGCTATTGCATTGAGGATTAAGTTTCAAAATACAGATTTTAGAGGGATGCACTTGTTTTAGAGGGATGCACAGCAGAAAAGCACTTGTAAGTGGTAAAACTGCAAAGAAGGAAGACAGTGAGTATCACAAAAGTCAGTGCAGTATTTCCTCTAGAGTAGTGAACTGTGGCAGTTCATCAGGGAGAAACACCTACCGCTGATGTTTTAATTTTTAATCTGAATGGAATATTAACTGCTAATTATTTTTATTATTATATCAACTATATGTGTATTATGAACTGTTTTCTACATATAGTATGTTACAAGTTTTTTAAAAAGAAAAAAGGAGTGAAATACTCACCCAAAGGTGAGAAAAGGTGGTCCATGTGCTATATAGAGACCAAAACTCTTCAGTGTGGACCTTCCAGATCATCAAGATAGAAGAGTGGCAGACATTTGGAAAAGAAGGTACCTTTAAGGAAAAATATAATGTGCCTGAGGCTTCTTTATGTTCTCTTAGGAAACCCAGACTTGATGGGAGGTAGCCTTGAATATACTAGAGCCAGAAAAGAGTACATGCTCCAATATTTATGAAAAAACAAAGATAATTTACAAGTTTGGAGGAAGAAATATATATTTAGTGTTTTTACTGGGATGGAACATTCTCAACAAACACTGCTGCAGATATATTAAATTGATTATTTTTCCAATTTTACTTGCTGAAGTAGCATATTTATGTTAGATTTTCAATGAAGATTACCCAGAATAATTAATCAGAGTTTGCCAGCAATTCAATTGAAGATTGGAAGGGTCCCCAATTTCAGTTTCTTTTACATTTTTCTGCGGGGAAAATAGATATGAACAATCTTTTTTCCCTGACTGGTGGAAGATTCCAAGGACAAAAAAGAACTTCTTAGACCTCAGAAACCTTCTGTATTAGTCAGTGCTTACTAGAGAAACATATTTAATACAAGATATACAAACATGTAAGAATTTACAAGACTGGCTTATAGTGGCCACCCACAGAGTCAGGTGAGAAAGAGTAAAAAAAGGTCTGTCTGTGTGCTGCAGATCCGAAAAATCAACTCCAAGGCCTGGAGCACTCTGAATCCATATCAGAAGCCCAAGGGATCTGGGATGGAAGGCTGAAGAGTATGCATTGGAAACCAGGAAATGACATTCAAGGTGAAGGCAAACACTGGAGTGCCTCCAAAGGAACAGAAGCAAGCCTTTCTTCTTCATTTCCCCTTTATACCATTCTGGCAATAATCTCCCTTAGGAAGGGTCTTCCACACCCAGAACTATGCTGAGCCAATTTAGTTGGGTGTTTCTTACTCAAGTTGACACAATCAATGAACTATCACACTTTCCTATTCATTTCTTCACTTTTTCCTAGTGAACATAGGGGTAAGATTCTTCTTCAAGGCTTTAATATTTTGTTTCTATCCTCTAAGTGCTCGGGCTGCTAGGTAAGAAGATGTGAAATGGCCATGTAATCTCTACTTTATTACCTGGGACTATTCAAGTATTTGTTTTTTATCGCTAATATTGTATCTTTAAGACTGCTAATTTCATTTGATTAAAAAATATAGAATTTGTAATAGTGATACTTGGGTTGGAGGAGAGAGAATATTAAACAAGTGGATAAATGACCTGATTTGACACACAAGATATATAGGCCATTATAGGTATTATAGGCATTATATAACACATAAGTCTTACATAATTTTACTAGTGGTTTTTTGAAACTAAAGAATAAATTTTAAAGCTTCTTGAAAGACTATTTTGAATTGGGAATTCTGTAGGTGATATTTCATAGGGCATTGTAAGATATCAATATGAAAATGGAGTAGTTTGTGGACTCTGAAACAATTTCGCGAAATGCTTCATCAACATTGAAGTAATTTGAATCATAAAATACTCCTATTCTCAACAATGGACAATTGATGCTCAGTAAAAAATGGCTGCTACACTGGAAGCAAGAAGAGGGCAGTAGAATTGGTCTAGGAAACCATCAGAAGGCACATTCAGAAGTGAACTATATTATTTATGTAATAAGATCCTGGAGCTATAGAGGACTATCATAGGATCACATATGTACTAATCCACTTGTGGAGGTCACAGTGAATATTAAAAAGTGCTAGACCCCATCCTGACTGGTTGAGTCAGGTTCACTGAGAGAAGAGGCCAGAATCCTGCATTTTAACCAGTTCTCTGGGGATTCTGACACAAGGGCCTTGGAACATCTTCTAGTTCAACCTCTCATTTGCAGGCGAGGGCACAGCAGCTGACAGCCTAATTTCAAGTAATAAAATGTCAAGAATATACTACCTACTCAACACAAAACTGAGTAAACTACCCCTAATCTTTAAAGTAGGGGAGCCTAGTGTGCTAGGTGCTGTCCCAGGAGATTGAACCAAGCTCATAGAGGTAAATTGTTACTTTTGCAGTGCAAAGAAGAGCATGGAGGAGTACAAATTTGGAGTTATAAAAGCTTTCACAGAAGAGGTGGCACTGATGTACCTCAAAGTGTGTTTGAGTGTGGGTCCCAGGTATTTTCCAGATGGATAGCTTCCATGGGAGAATTAGTATGCTGTTTGAATATTGATGGATCAGTTATCCTATAAAATAGGGTTAACTCATATAATTATTATTGTTGTTAAGCATAATAGTAACTCATTGATGTTAAAAGTTCTATTTTATTTACTATTTACAACCTCACTCCAAGTTGCTATTATAATCCCCATTTTACAGATGAAACAATATTAGTGAGGCTAATTGATTGGGTCAGGATCCCACTACTAGTTTGCTTCAGAGGTGAAATTGAATATGAGTAGGATTATGTAGGAGAGGTTAATTACACAGTTTTGAAAGAAAACACTAAGCCTCCAAGAGATATTAGCTGATTGTCTAAAGAGCAACAAATACAGTACTGCCAAGATAGAACTAGGTTTCTATGATCCCCCGCTCTAAAGTGCTACCTTATTACATATAGGGATCAGAGTAGGAGAAAGGGATAAAAATGAGTAAGTTTGGTTCTATATGGAGGTGGATACATTATAAAGAAAATTACCATTATCAAACAGATGACCTTGTAAAAAATGACCTTTCTCCACTTTGTATTAAAACTCATGCTGTTCAAGTAAGATTAGAAATTGTGTTTTATATAGGTTTGTTGATATGACACTAAAAGAAAATCATTTCATTACAATTAAATTGTCTTTTTAATTTATTAAAATGTGTTGCTATGTTTAAATTTTCTAAGAGCCTTTGTATCAAAAGCCTGTAAAGAAACAAATTGTAAAATGCTAAGTCCCAGCTTCATTACATGCTTTTCAGAGTAAAATGCCAAAATTTGCTAGAAGAGGGATGTTTTTTTGTTGGTCATTTCTTCATCTACTAATTTACCAACGAGTACATGAAGAGTTTACACCAAGGTAGAGTTCCAGAGCTACCAAAATATGTCTATCACTGGAAGAGATTTTGCCACATGCACACACACACACACACACACACGCACACACACACACACAAAATCACATTGTTAAGGTTTTTTTATTATTATTATTATTATCATTATCATTATTATAAGACTGTAAAGCAATGATAGCATCACAATTTTTAAAACTTTGATGCACTTCTGTATTTTGGGGTGAGGACAGATGCAACTATCAAGCCTTATCTAATTACTGTCCTCCATCTTCTCAATTTCAGCCTATCTTCATTCACCTGGTGTCATGGCTTGTGCTTAGATATCCCCTCAAAGCCTCATTCAGTCATAGGTGGGGCTTTTTCAGAGGTGGCTTATTCTAGAGTGTGTGATTCATGGTGCAATGCTAGGCTCAAGGGCACTAGGATTACGAGTATGGGTGCTACCCTCCCTAAGTAATCTGGATAAAAAGGGCAGAAAGACACTATTAAGGTCCTTTATTGCTTTGCTGTCTTCTGCTGCATGAACTGTGACCCCTCTGCCATGTGCCACCCTGCCTTGGAGCTAGCCTATTATGAATGGAAATTTCTACAATTTGTGAGCTAAATAAACCTTTCTTCTTTTAACTTTGGGTGCCAGGTATTTTGTCTCAGCAACAAAAAAAAAGTAACTAAGGAGCCTGGAATATTGTTATAAACCCAGAAAATGTCAGCAATTAAAGATGGACCCAGAAAATCCTATATCTGCCTGATCCTATGTACCATTTATGCCTAAGAAAGAATTTAAGGGGAAAGACACATGGCCCGTTTCCCAGGTTTGGAGTTACTTGCTCTACTCCCCATTGCTTCTCAGTCTTTCACTCCAGAGACTCAAGATCCCATCTACTCATGCTCTTTGACTTAGCAAACTTGTCTGGATTGAATCCTGACTCCTCCAGTTATTCTCTGGAAGAGGGCTTCAAAGATCTAACATAATTAGGGCCAGAAAAACAGTAGCAACCAAGGATTTTTGTCCCAGTAAAGTGTGACATCTGTATGGAGAAGGGCATCTAGAATTCAACAAGAGAGTGCAAGTGACACCTTCTACTACTGAAGACAAGTAAGTAATTAAAAAGTGCATGCCATGGGATTTAATGTGTGATCTCCTTACCCATTCCACAGTTTAAAAAGCTTCTGGCCAAAGACATTAAGTTCAAATGAATATCAGAGATAAGGTAAAACATTGCAAAATTAACAAGGCATTTTTCAGTTTTGCTCCACTTTGCATTTTATTTCTTAAGCAGAAGAAAAAAAAAACCCTCTTTGCAACCTAGATTTGCATTTGAAATTCAAAATAGCAGCAAAATTAGCATATTTTTGGGAAGAATTTCTTATACTTTGAATACATAATTCTCAAAAATGTATAGTTTATGTAACATCAGAAAACAAGAGACATCAGTTTTAAGGAAAAGTAAATCTTATTCAGAATCTTTGAATATTTTATATTTGAATTTGAAATAAAATTCAATCAATGGACATAACATTGTCACTGTACAAATATATTTGATTAATAGCAAGGAAAATTACTAGCTTTACTGTTGAATTCACTTTTTCATAACACTGAAAACTCAAAATTTATTAACAATTTGATATTATGTTATGAATGTTTACTGTATTTATCAAAATAAGATTTTAATTTAGCAATAAAATATTTCTTACAACTTTATAAAACTAAAGCACCATCAATTTTGGTAGTCATTGGACACTACTTTGTGATGATTAAATGTCTTTCAACAAATATTCTTCAATGTGTACTTTGCCACTATTTTTGAGAGATAGGAATACAGTAGTGAGGAGTGCAGAAAATAATTTCTGCATTCCTGGAGCATAAGGACATTTTATATCTCATCAGAGGAGGAAACAAGCACATAAAAATGTGTAATAGATGTTAAACGAATGAATGCATGAATGGCCATGTTATTAATGTATAAGCACTGCCTTAGGAATCTTCACAAAAGGAAGAAGACTTTCTGTATGGCCAACAATTTTTGCAATTAAAATAAAGCAGAGATTGCTTTTTGGAAAAAATGAGGATGTGTGATATGGAGAAAAATAAAGCAGGTACAAGGCAGGCTAGGGCAAGGCAATTTCAGATGGGATGGATGGGGAACGACAAGATGGAAAATATTTGAAAGAAGTAAGGGACAGAGCTGCTGGTTCATTTAGACAAAAAACATTTGAAGCAGAGGGAATAGCAGATGCAAAGGGCTTAAGGAAATACCTGCCTGATAAATGCACTGAGCAAGAACTGAAAAGGTGAGGGAGGGAAAGTAGTCAGAGATAAGGTTGAGGAGGCAACTCACCTGCTTCCGCGGTGAAAATTACCAAACCCATCTGGATGTTTACTCTAAAGGAAATCAAAAGTATTCAGAAGGTTCAGAGCACAGAAGCACCTTGTCCATGCTGGTGCATAATCAGTCAGGGGAGAAGGATTCAGGTACTATGGATGGTGCCCAATGCATAGTGCTTGCTAACAAAAATCAAAGCTTGGGTGTTTTTAACACCAGAGTGGGACAGCATCTAAGCACTGAATCTTGATTCTTTGCCTCCGGATGGCCACAGCAGAGCAGGATACAGAAAGCCAATGTTCTGACAGAGATAAGTCACTTCCTCTGTCTTGTCCTTTTGTCTTGTCCTTTTGTTGTCTTTCAAGACTAGCATAATCTTACCCCTGTTCATACTTCTTTAGTAACTCTTGTATTACTCTTTTTCCAGTAGAGAACATTTGAAATGAATGTAAATGAAAACTGCACCCTTACTGGCTGCCTTTCAGTACTTCAGCATGCCAAGGTTGTCCCATGTCAGTACAATACCTGTTATGATTTAGATCTAAGAAGTCTTCCAAAAGTCTCCTTTGTTTAGAGGTGTGGCTTTTGGAAGGAAAGTGCTTAGATCATCAGTGAACTAATCCATGATGTGTTCCTTGCTGAATGGGCTGTTAGGAAATGGGGCCTGATTGCAACTGGCAGGTCACTGGGGCATGACCTGAAAGGGTATATCTGTCTCCCTTCTTAGCTCCTGCCATCACTCTGGGCTTCCTGAATGCCATGATGTGATCAGCTTTTCACCACAAGCCCCTGTCACCGGGTCCTTTCTGCTTTGGAAATAGCCAAAATAAATCTCTCCCCCTTTAAACTGTGGGCACTGAGTATTATGACCCAGTAATAAGAAAGTGACTGAGACAGGACCTTAGCACATTCCTTTGCTTTTCCCCAAAATGTTGTCCCCACTACTTCTGCTGCCCCGTCCTTGCTTCTTGTCCCTCTTCCTCTTTCACTCTTCAAGATAAACATGAATTTCCACAGAGGATGTGCTAATGCCTACTGTATGTTCACTTTGTGTTCTCTCAGTGCTCCTGGATTATAATTTGCAAAGGCATATTTATAGTTTTTTTGTTAAAATATTTCCAATGTTTGAATTATTTATTTCTTGTTATCATCTATCATAATTCTGTTGCTTGAATGTGTTCCCCAGTAATTCATTTGTTGAAAGCAGAACTCCCAGTGCCCAGTGCTGAGAGGTAGAGCACAATGGGAAGTGTTTAGGTTATACAGGTGGGGCCTCATCCTC